>NC_067159.1:0-300000 GCF_903995435.1 Acomys russatus
GCTCATGTTTGTTATAACCACATCTAAGTAGAATATGATATAAACAACCAGTGGAAGAGGATACAGAAGGCAAAATAATATAAACAATGCCCTGCTCCCCCATATACGTATCCAAGTGTGGAAAAAAATAAACATAAATATGAAGATATGGAAAGAAAGAACAGGACTCCAATGTTAAAAACTTAAATAAAAGAATGTTCGATGACATATTAAGCAAAAAATTAATAATAATTGTAAAAGGATCCAAGATAGCAGCACAAACAGATGGCTGTCTGATCAGAGAGACTGAGCCAAGGGACTGAGCTGAGAATTCAGAGCACCAGAGCTGGAGTTCCCTGGGTGAGAGGGGTCCACAGTGTCTGGAACATGGTGAGTCTGGCACCAGACCATATAAACTGGCCCACAAAGACATCACTGTTTCCCTGTGGTCATAACCCTAGGACCCAGGGTCTGGATGTCTGCCTGAGATCTGCATCTACACTTTACATCTCACACTTTGTATCTGGGAGTGAACAGTGAGATGGAGGGCATCAGAGTCTGGTTATTCAGGCTCAAGTGAAACTGCAGGGTTTGGAGCATAGAAAGATCTGACTTCACATTCCCTGACTAATCCAAAGAAATATCCCAGGCATAGGTGTGCCACAGGTGGAGCCTATCAAGTCTCATTTGGCAGCCTTTCTATTCTCTCTGATAACAGGCTTCCCCACCAAGGGGAAGTGGTCAAATATGGGGCTCCTGAGTTTATGTCAGAGTCAATACCCATGCTCCACAGGACTGTGGATAATGTCCTGTTCCCTGGCTACATCTGAGTAGGGGTTCAATATTTACTGCATGTGTTGTCTTTGGTTGGTACAGTAGCTTGAGCAGAGGCCCCCCTCCCCGGGTCCATATCTACCAATCATGATGTTCTTCTTGTAGGTTTCTAGGACCCTCTGGATCCTTTTATTTCTCTATTCTCCCATACTTCTCTCACCTAGAGTCCAAATAAGAGGTCCCCACACCTATCCCAATCTCTTGGTAATAAAAGACTTTCATGGGACATCACTGTTAGGCTACTGTACAATTATAAGTGAATATATGCCATGCGAGTCTTTCTGGGTCTGAGTTAACACATTCAATAACATCATTTCTATTTCCATCCATTTGTCTGCAAATTTCAAGATTTCTTTCTTTTTAATAGCTGAGAAGTATTCCATATCATTAATGTACCACAGTTTTTTTTAATCCATTCTTCAACTGAGAGACATTTAGGTTGTTTCAAGGTTCTGGCTATTATGAATAAGGCTGCTATGAAATTGTTGAGCATATGTCCCTTTTGTGTGGTGGAGCATTTTCTGGATATATTCCAAGAGTGTAATGCCTGGGTTTTGAGGTTGCACTATTCCCAGTATTCTTAGAAAATACCAGATTGGTTTCCAAAGTGGTTGTACAAGTTTCCACTCCCACCAGCAATGAAAGAGTGTTCCCCTTTCTCCAGTCCTCACCAGCATGTGCTGTCACTTGAGTTTTTAATCTTGGCCATTTGGATGGATGTATGAAGGAATCTCAGGGTATTTTTTATTTGCATTTCTCTGATGACTAAAGGTGCTGAGCATTTCTTTAAGTGTTTCTCAGCCATTTGATATTCCTCAGTTGAGAATTCCCTATTTAATTCTAATCCCCATTTCTTAATTGGGTTATTTGGTTTAGTAGTATTTATTTTCTTGAGCTCTTTGTGTATTTTGGATATTGGACCTTCGTCAGATGTAGGATGAGTGAAGATTTTTCCCAGTCTGTATGCTGTCACTTTGTTCTGATGACAATGTCTTTTGCCTTATAGATGCTTCTCAGCCTCATGAAGTCCAATTTATTAATTGTTGACCTTAAGGCCTGGGCTGTTGAAGTTCTGTTCAGGAAGTGTCTCCTGTGCCAATGAGTCCCAGGTCTTTCCTGATTTTTCTCCTAACAGATTTAGTGACTCTGGTTTTATGTTGATGTCTTTAATGCACTTGGACTTGAGTTTTTGAATGATGATAATTATGGGTCTACTGCACTTTTTTACATGTAGACATCCAGTTAGACCAGCACCATTTGTTGAAGGTTCTATTCTTTTTCCATTGAATAAATTTGGCTTCTTTGTCAAGCATCAAGTGTCCTTATTTGTGTAGATTTATTTCTGGTTCTTCAATTTGAATCCATTGATCAATCATCCTATTGCTGTGCCAGTACCATGTTGTTTTAATTACTGCTGTTCTATAGTACAGCTTGAGATCAGGTATGGAGATTGCTCCAGAGGATCTTTTATTATACAGGATTGTTTTAGGTATTCTGGGTTTTCTGTTTTTCCACGTGAAACACTGAGAAACACTTTAAAATGCTCAATGTTCCTGGTCATCAGGGATAGGTGAATGAAATCACATCTGACATTCCATCCTACACCCATCATGATGCCAAAATAAAAAAAACTCAAGTGGGAGAAAATGCTGTCAAGGATGTGGGGAATGTGGAACACTCTTCCATTGCTGGTGGATGTATAAACTTGTACAACCACTACAGAAATTGATCTGGTGCTTTCTCAGAAAATTGAGAGTAATGATAGTTAAAGACACTGCTATACCATTCCTGGACATATACAGAAAAGATGTTCAAACATACAACAAATTAATTTGCTCCATTATGTTCAACAGAACCAGAATCTGGAAACAATCTAGATGCCCCTCAACCAAAGAATGTATAAAGAAACTGAGGTATATTTACACACTGGAATCCCACTCAGCTTTGAAAAACAAGGAAATCTTGAAACTTGCAGGCAAATGTATGAAACTAAAAATGATCATCCAAAGTGAGGCTACAGAGACCCAGAAATCCATGCATGGTTGTATTCACTTACAAGAATTGCCCTATGAGAGGCTTCACAAAGCAGTAGACTAGCTGGGTATGCTGGGACTAGCTGCTGGACACCTGGTGAAGTGCAGAGAGTGGTATGGAAGAATGGGGAGATTGGACAGCTCATTATCCACAGTTGTATACAGCAGACTCTGCCTCTGACATGAACTATACTTACCCATATTTGATCACTTCCCCTTGGTGGGAGGCCCTTGGGCACACAGAGGAAGGAGAATAAGGAACCTGGAGGAGTCCTGATTTGCTGCGACCATATGGTGGGGGAGGACATCCCTGTTGTCAGAGGTCTAGGGAAGACCAATAGGGTGGGTGAAAGCATGGGAGCTTGAAGATACAAGTGAGTAGTAAAATTCAGGATGTGATCTGAATTAATGATGTCAAATTAGAAAAAAGCAAAATATAATTACTTTGTAGCTTGCATTAATGACACACCTTATTCCATGAGTTCTTATAACTGAGCTTCATCCTACATTGAGATATGTTTTAACTACATCTGTACCACTGGCAAGATATATGTCTTTGAATCATTAATTGCTTGGGCATCAGTTTATTTTTCTTAGTTTTGGCGTAAGTTAACATTCTACATTGAATCCTTTTATGATAACCATGAAATATAATTTAAATTATTCAATGGAAAAAATAATAATTAAAGAGATTACCCAAAGAATCAAAAACAAAAATCACCTCTGGGAGATACAGTGACATCTTGAAAACTTGGATACAATAAAACACTGAGTGAAGAGGTGAAACAAGAATGCAATGAAGATACAAGATATTGTTAAATAATCAAACTAAAATATGTAAAGGAACAATGAATAAATCAAATAGAAACATCAGTACTCTCACCAAGAGAATATTTCAAGTTGAAGACTGGATGCAAACACTTGAAGAAAATACACATGAATTATAATGCTCAAAGTATGAAGAAGATAAAACAATAAAGAAGAATGAAATACAGAGGATACAATGGACATACAACAAACAGATCAAATTCACCACCAACCAGTGGCATAATAGGAGAAAAAGGACAGATGAAAGGCATCTACATCATATCCACTAAAATGTAGCTTTAAATTTCTTAAATAAAACATGATCAGTAGCCATACAGAGAGACCACTTATTTATGTACTAAACTCTCAACATCAGAAATTATCCAACTTTGGTTTTGGATATTGTTTGCTTGTTTCTTTGTTTTGTTTTGTTTTACTTTGTTTTGTTTTGTTTTTCTAGATAGGGTTTCTTGGTGTAGCCTTGGCAATCCAGGGATCACTTAGTAGAGCACCCTGGTCTCAGAATCACAGCAATCGCCCTGCATCTGCTGATCTGCTGCCTTGAGTGCTAGGATTAAAGGCACACACCACCAAAAAAAAATGAGCCAGATCTTTATATATATATATATATATATATATATATATATATATATATATATAATTTAAATTTGCTTTGTACCAAGAAGAGGATAGAGAATGCTTCTATATAGAAATCCCATTCATAGAATAGCAGCACATGAAGAATAGCAGATTCCACTATGGAGGCTCTTGAAGATAGAGAGTAACTGTTATGTATGTCAAAATTTAGAAACATAACTGTCAAGGCTAGCTACTATACACAGTATATTGATATCTCATAATAGAAAGAAATAGACCAAAGTTCAATAATGAACACAATTATAGAAATTCATGTGCACTGAAAAGCATTACAAATGATACTTTAAGAATTTCATAATTATAAGTAAGATGAACAAAAGTTGCCAATACAATACAAGAACAACAGAAAGACAATCATCTATTAGAAAGGAATCAATATTGCAGTAGCAACATGCAGAAATAATTAACTAATAATTATAAATAATAACGGAATTGTAGTAGTCACATTTTCTGATTGAAACACAAAGGCAATAAGAACTGCTTTGAGAAAGACAGGTTTGATGCCTCCATGGGAAAGTCAGAAACTCATTCACATACATGAAGAGAGCTGTTCTATAAGAATAGTGGAAATGCATTGTAATGAAGTGTAATAGAAAATATTAGACGATAATCTCTAAGGTGGATATGTATGGAATAATTCTTGACTAAACACCTACCAAAAGAACTCAGCAACAAAAGAGAAAGATCACTCTCTTAGCAGAACATGACTTGATTCCCGATATGAAAGCACAGCTCAACATACATATATCAATTAGGGTTGATCCATCACATAATTCAACTCAATTATAGAATCACAATTTTTTCCCCACAATAAAGAACAAAGGATTCAAACTGGGAAGGCACAAATGCATCAGTTGTCCAAGCAGTCCCCAATTTCATTGTTCATTGTCATGCAAATGACCTTCAAGTTCAATATTTTATTTTAACTTAAACTTTTTTGATTTACATTAAAGAATCTTTAGACAAGTGTTCTCAACATTTTCAGGCCTTGTGGAGCCTGTTCCACTCAGGAAACACTCTGCCCTCCAGATCAATACGTAGAAATTCAGTACTTTCTTACCACAAATAAACCAAGATTTGCCCACTCACCTATTTTTCTCTTTACATTCAGTTTGTCAAAGTATACACTGTCAATTTATTGGAAGTCATGTTTGGTATCTGAGTTTCTGGAGAAATTTCCCTGGGTGCATGAGTCTTTAGTCTTATACTGCTAATCTGTTGTTGTGATTAAATACTGACCATAAGCAAAGTGAGGAAGAGTTGATTTGGCTCACCAGTGACACTCAAGGGAAGACAAGGCAGAAATCTGGTGATTGGAACTAAATCTAGACACTGAAAAAGCTCTGCATACTGGCTTGTTCTGCTATTTTTCTCATAGAACCCTGCCTAACAAGAACAACTCCCACAGTGGGATGGTCACTCATACATAAATTGCCACTGAATTAAATGCCTCACAAATATAGGAACAGTCTAGTCTAACGGGCATAATTTCTCAAGTAATTCTCCTTTGTCTTTTTACTGTACTTGGTGTCAAGTTGACAATCATTAACTAGAAATATCCGGCTGAAGTTCTATAGTGTTTGCATATAGCACACCATCGATTCTTGTTACTACATTTCTAGGAGTTGGGAAGCAATTCAATTTTTCATCAATTTCTTTCCATACATTTATATGCTTGACACTATACAGTGTACTAAGTGGCATGTTCTTCATCAGTTCTTGTTTATAGGATAAGGTCATTCATAACTCAGCAAGCTAATATAATATATATGGAAGGACTAGGTATAAAATCTGATATCATCATGTGTCTAATTTTTCTCAGATATTGCCCTCTGTGTGTAGTGCTGACTGTGGTCCTGGATTCAGAAAATTCTGGAAAGAAGGAATGGCCACCTGCTGTTTTGAATGCAGCCCATGTCCAGAAAATGAAATTTCTAATGAGACAAGTGAGTGTTGGAGCTGTACAGAAACCTTCATGTTTATCTTCATCTCCTACCCACTTTGAGATACTTAACTTGTCAAAAGACCAACTGAACAAACAATACATATAACTGTCCTAAGTAGGTCTTTGGAGAAATACTAATATTAACAATTTCCTGAACAAGAGCAAACAATAAACCCTTATGTATTTATGGACATTGTGACCCATTTTCAATTGACAGAAGATCACATTTTCTCAAAGAAAGATTTTGATAGTCAAACCTCAGTTTCCATGAATTTTATAGATTTTCTTAATGATTTATCTCTTCTAAAACTCTATGTAGATTAGATTCTAGTCACAGATGGTTAAAATTTTTTATTTATTCTCTTTACATGTATATATGTCCCCCTACAAGGCTTGTGCACACCACATACATACAGGATTCCCTGCAGAACAGAATGTGGCATCAGACATGCTAGATCCTGTCATGTCACTGTAGAGTACCAAATACAAGTTCTCTGTTAAATTAATACAGAGAGAAAATGTTTCTCTTATAATTATTAGAATCTAAGAATGAGTTGGAACATATTTTGTAATATCCAAATACCAATTCTCAAATGTCTGATGTTACATAATTCTAAGTGTGGTGGACATGAGTCTTCAGACATGATGTAGGAAATATGAGGATTCTTGTAATCAATATTTTATATACAGCATCCAATTAATAATGTAATAATATAATAATGTTGTAGCTTAGAATAATTTATACAGAAAGAACTCAGTTCAAAGTATTAAAATAATATTTCTACCTACACAGAATGATTTGGTCATATGATTATTTATTTAGAGGTGACTAAATGCAAATAAGCAATGGAAAAAATTTCAAATATTTTGCCTGTCATTCTATATAATTAAATGAAAGTTCTTAAAGGGCACTAGTGGCAATTGAGATGACCCAGAATCTACATATCTTGACACTACGGCTGGTGAACTGAATTCATGCCCAGGATCCATGTAGAAGGGGTATGTGACTAACTCCTAGAAGGTGGCTTCTTTCATACATGCATTACAGCATACAACATTCTCTAAAATAAAGTAAGCATAATGAAATTATTTTAAATGAAAAAAAGTAATAATAGAGGCTATTTATATTAACAAATAGCACAAAAGTTACAAAAATTGTTTGTATTTCTTTAATTAGGTTTATGTTTTGGGGGAAGGTGGATGCATGTAACAAATGCAGATGCAGATGAGAGGCTACTAAAACATATGTAGATAGAGTTACATGCAGTTTTGAGACAGCTGACTAATTAGTGGAGTTTGAACTCTGGTTTTCTGAGAAATATTTATATTCTCTTTACAGTTGAGCCAACTAGCTAAGGTATATGAAAACATTAATTATATGTATGCATAAATGCATTCCTCCAGATAAAAATGATGAAATGGCTTGAAGTACATCATCACTTTCTGCAATTATCCAATGATTGGGTGGAATTTGACACACATATATTACAGTTGGCATTATGGAGCTTGCAACTTATGAATGGAGTACTATAGGAAAGTATAAACTATCTTTGTTACCACTATTGGAATCCTTGTGTTTTCTTGCTCATGTTGTTTACCCATGTTTATTTCACTCTTGAGTCCACTGATAGAGTCTGGGTCTCATAGAGTTGAAAATAAGGGAGGAGGAATGGGATAAATTATTCCACACAAAATCAAGATGAAAGGTTTTAGTGCTCAGTAAGTACAGAGTTTTCTACTTTCAGTTTAATGTTGGTGCTTCTCATTAACAAGTATCAGGAGTCCTGGCCCCTATGGCTAGATACTCATACAACTGAGAAAATCATTATTTAATGTTTTTGCAGTTTTCTCTTTTTTATTTATGTTTTTTATTGAAAAGTAAAATCACTCATATTTAATCTCAATTGCTATCCCATCTCGTGCATCCTCCCATTCCTCCCTCCCTCCTGCTTTCACTCCATTCCCCTTCCCTATGACTGTGACTGATTGGGACCTCCTCCCCTTGAATATGATACTAGGGTATCAAGTTTCTTCTTGGTAGTCTGCTATCCTTCCTCTGAGTGCCATCAGGCCTCCCCATCAAGGGGACATGGCCAAATAAGAGTCAACAGAGTTCGTGTGAAAGTCAGTCCTCAGTCTCCACTTAACTGTGGAGGATATTCTGTCCCTTGGCTAAGTCTGGGTAGGGGTTTGATGATGACTGCACATATTGTCCTTGGTTGGTGCCATAGATTGAGCAGAAACCCTAGGCCCAGATCGGCCCATCATAGTGTTCTTCTTATAGGTTTCTAGGACCCTCTGGATCCATCTCTTTCCCTATCTCCTATGTTTCTCCCACCTTAGGATATCCTCACCACTATCCAATTTTCCTGGTAAGTGAAGACTTTCATGAGACATACCCCTTGGCCTAGTGTCCAGACATAAGTCAGTATATACTATTTGTCTCTCTCTGCTTCTGGGTTGGCTCACTTATTATGATCATTTCTAATTCAAACCATTTGTCCACAAATTTCATAAATTCCCTGTTTTTAATAGCCGAGAAGTATTCCATAGTGTAAATGCACCCCAGCTTCTTTATCCACTCTTCTACTGAGGGACATTTAGGCTATTTCCAGGTTCTGGCTATGATGAATAAGGCTGCTATGGACATGGTTGAGCATATGTCTCTGTTGTATGCTGGAGCATCTTCTGGGTATATTCCAAGGAGTGAAATAGCTGTGTCTTGAGGAATCCCTATTCCCAGTTTTCTGAGATAGTGCCAGATAGCTTTCCAAAGTGGCTGCCTGCAGTAGACTGCACTCCCACCAGCAATGAAGGAGTGCTCCTCTCTCTCCACATCCTCGCCAGCATGTGGTATCAGTTGAATTTTTGATATTGGCCATTCTGGTGGGAGTAAGATGGAATCGCAGAGTTGTTTTGATTAGCATTTATCTGATGACTAAAGATGTTGAGCATTTCTTTAAGTGTTTCTCAGCCATTTGATATTCCTCTGTTGAGAATTCTCTGTTTAATTCTGAGCCCCATTTCTCAACGGGATTATTAGGTTTGGTGGTGTTTAATTTCTTGAGTTCTTTATATATTTTGGATATTAGACCTTTGTCAGATGTAGGATTGGTGAAGATCTTTTTCCAGTCTGTAGGCTGTCCCTTTGTTCTCTTGACAGTGTCTCCTGCCTTACAGGAGCTTCTCAGCCTCATGAAGTCCCATTTATTAATTGCTGACAATGAGGCCTGGGCTGTTGGTATTCTGTTCAGGAAGTTGCCTCCTGGGCCAATGCGTTCCAGGTTCTTCCGCACTTTTCCTTCTAACTGATTTAGCATCTCTGGTTTTATGTTGAGGTCCTTAATCCACTTGGACTTGAGTTTTGTACTTGGTGACAAATATGTGTCCAATTGCACTTTTCTACATGTAGACATCCATTTAGACAAGCACCATTTGTTGCAGATGCTATCCTTTTTCCATTGAATAGATTTGGCTTCTTTGTCAAAAATCAAGTGTCCATCTATGCCTAGATTCATTTCTGGGTCTTAGATTTTATTCCAATGATCAACCAGCTTATTGCTAAGACAGTACCATGCCCTTTTAATTACTGTTGCTCTATAGTACATCTTGAGATCAGGAATGGAGATTCCTTCAGAGGATCTTTTATTGTATAGGGTTATTTTTGCTATTCTGGATTTTTTGTTATTTCATATGAAGTTGAGAGTTGATCTTTCAAATGTCTTTAGAATATTGTGTAGGTATTTTGATAGGGATTGCACTGAATCTATAAATTGTTTCTGGTAAGATGGCCATTTTCCCTATGTTAATTCTCCCGATCCACGAACAAGGGACATCCTTCCATCTTCTGATGTAATTTTCAATCTTTTTCTTCAGAGATTTCAGGTTTTTTTCAAACAAGTCCTTCACTTGCATGGTTAGAGTTACTCCTAGATATTTTATATTGCCTGTGGCTATCGTGAAGGGTGTAGCTTTCTTAATTTCTTCCTCGGCATGTTTGCCATTTGTATATAGGAAGGCTACTGACTTTTTTGAGTCAATTTTGTATCCAGCCAATTTGCTGAAGGTGTTTTTCAGCTGTAGGAGTTCTCTGGTGGAATTTTGGGGGTCAGTTATATATGCTATCATATCATCAGCAAATAGGGATAGTTTGACTTCCTCCTTTCCTATTCGGATCCCCTTGATCTCCTTTTGTTGTCTTATTGCTCTGGCTAGGACTTCATGAACTATATTGAAGGGATATGGAGAAAATGGGCAACCTTGTCTGGTCCCCGATTTCAGAGAAATTTCCTTGTGTATCTCTCCAGTTAATTTGATGTTAGCTATTGGCTTGCTGTATATAGCGTTTATTATGTTTAGGTATGTGCCTTGTATTCCCGATCTCTCCAAAACTTTACACATGAGAAGGTGTTGGAGTTTTTCAAATGCTTTTTGTGCATCTAAGGAAATGATCATGTGGTTTTTTTTCTTCAAGTTTGTTTATATGGTGGATTACATTGATGGATTTCTGAACATTAGACTAACCCTGCATTCCAGGAATGAAGCCTTCCTGGTCATGGTGAATGATATCTTTGATATGTTGTATTCGTTTTGCGAGTATTTTATTGAGTATTTTTGTGTCAATTTTCATAAGAGAAATTAGTCTGAAGTTCTCTTTTTTGTTGGGTCTTTGTTGGGCTTAGGTATCAACGTGACTGTGACGTCATAGAATACATTTGGTAGAGTTCCATCCATTTCTATCTTTTGGACTAGCTTTAAGAGTATTGGTATTAGATCTTCTTTGATGGTCTGGTAGAATTCTGAGCTGAAACCATCTGGCCCTGGGCTTTTTTTGGTTGGGAGACTATCAATAATTGCTTCTATTTCTATAGGAGAGATATGACTGTTTAATGTGTCTGTTCTTCACTCAATTTTGGCAAGTGGAATCGATCAAGGAAATTGTCCATTTCCCTTAGATTTTCAAATTTTGTGAAATATATGCCTTTAAAATAGGATCTTATGATTCTTGGTATTTCTTCAGTGTCTGTTGTTATCTCTCCCTTTTCATTTCTGATTTTGTTGATTTGCATAGTGTCTCTCTGCCTTTTAGTTAGTTTGGCTAACGGTTTGTCTATCTTGTTGATTTTCTCAAAGAATCAGCTCCTGGTTTTGTTGATTCTTTGAATTGTTCTCTTTGTTTCTAATTTATTGATTTCAGCCCTGAGTTTGATTATTTCCAGACGTATACTCCTCTTGGCTGTTTCTGCTTCTTTTTTTCTAGGGCATCTAGCTGTGTCATTAAGTTGCTTATGTGGGATGTTTCCACTTTCTTCTAAAAGGCACTTAGTGGTATGAATTTTCTTCTTAGCACTGCCTTCAATGTGTCCCACAAATTTGGGTATGTTGTTCCTTCATTTTCATTGAATTTCAGGAAGTCTTCTATTTCCTTCTTTATTTCTTCCCTGACCCAGGGTCATCAAGTAGAGAGTTGTTTAGTTTCCTTATGTGTGTAGGCTCTTTATTGTTTCGTTGTTGTTGAAGTCTAGTCTCAGACCATGGTGATCTGATAGGATACAAGGTATTATTTCAATCTTCTTGAATCTGTTGAGGATGCTTTGTGGTCAATTTTGGATAAGGTTCCGTGGGGTGCTGAGAAGACGGTATAATCCTTTGTGGTTGGGTGAAAAGTTCTGTAGATATCTGTTAGATCCATTTGATCCATGACGTTGGTTAATGTTGTTACTTCTCGGTTTAGTTTTTGTTTAAATGACCCATCCTTCAGTTAAAGTGGAGTGTTGAAATCTCCCAATATTAGTGGGTGGGAATTGATGTGTGGTTTGAGTTTTGTTAATAGGTATTTTACAAATGCGGGTGCCCTTTTATTGGGAGCATAGATGTTCAGAATTGTGATGTGATCTTCTTTGACTTTACCTTTGATGAGTATAAAGTGTCCTTCCTCATCTCTTTTGATTAATTTTGGTGTAAAGTCTAATTTATTACATATTAAAATGGCTACACCAGCTTGCTTCTTGTGTTCATTTGCTTGGAATACTTTTTCCCAGCCTTTTACCCTAGGTAATGTCTATCCTTGTGGCTGAGATGTGTTTTTTGGATGCAGAAGAATGTTGCATCTTCCTTATGCATCCAGTTGATTACTTTTGTCTTTTTATTGGTGAATTGAGAGCATTAATGTTAAGAGATATTAGTGACCAGTGACTGTTAAGTCCCATGACTTTGATGTTGGTTGCAGTACAGTACTTATGTGGTTGTTTTGGGGACAGTATAGTTATCTAAATCCCATATAGTTTCGGTTGTAGTTGGTCACTTTGGTTTGGAGTTTTCTTTCTATTAACTTCTGTAAGGCTGGATTAGTGGTTAGGAACTGTTTGAATTTGTTTTTATCATGGAAAATCTTGTTTTCTCCATCAATATTTATTGAGAGTTTTGCTGGGTAGAGTAGTCTAGCCTGGGACCTATGGTCTTCTAGGGTTTGAAGGACCTCTGTCCAGACCCTTCTGGCTTTTATGGTCTCTTTTGAGAAGACGGGTGTAATTCTGATAGGTTTGCCATTAAATATTAATTGGCCCTTTTCCCTTGTCACTTTTAATATTTTTTCTTTATTCTGTATATTTTGTGTCTTAAATATTATGTGGCGGGAGGATTTTCTTTTCTGGTCTATTCTATTTGGTGTTCTATAGGCCTCTTGTACATTTATTTGCACGTCTTTCCTTAGATTGGGGAAATTTTCTTCTACGATTTTGTTGAAGACATTTTCAGGTCCTTGGTGCCGGACATCTTCTCTTTCCTCAACTCCTATTATCGTCAGATTTTGTCTTTTCATGGTGTCCTTTATTTCTTGGATGTTCAACGTTTGTTTCAAATTCTACCATAGAATCTTTTTTTAATTATTAATTTATTCTTGTTACATCTCAATGTTTATCCCATCCCTTGTATCCTCCCATTCTTCCCTCCTCCCCCATTTTCCCATTATTCCCCTCCCCTATGACTGTTCCTGAGGGGTATTACCTCCCCCTGTATATGCTCATAGGGTATCAAGTCTCTTCTTGGCAACCCTCTGTCCTTCCTCTGAGTGCCATCATACTGCCGAGATTTGCACCTCCATCTCTTGAATTCTGTTAGAGAAGCTTAGGTTTGTATTACTTGCATGCTTCTCTGAGTTTGTTTGTTCCTGTCTTTCTTCTGTCTGTGTTTTTATCATTGTTTCTATTTTCATCATCAATCTTGAACCATTTTATTGATTTCCTTAAGCTGGCTGTCTGTGTTTACTTGAGTTTCTTCCAGTGGCTTTCTATGGGCCTTCAGATCTTGAATTGTTTTATTGATTTCAATCATCTGGCTGTTTGTCTTTTCCTGGATTTTTTCCATTTCCTCTCTATAGGCCTTTTTAATGTCAACATCTTCCTGTATTTGTTTTTGAATATTATTCATTTGCTCCATTATCATCTTCATTACTATGGATTGGAGGTCATTTTCTTGTATTTCAATTGTGTTTGAGTTCTTAGGGTTGTTTTCATTGGGATAGTTGGGATCTGGAGATGCCATATTTTGGGGAGGTTTGTTGTCATTTTGCTGTCTCTGAAGTTGGGGCCCTGATCCACCCCCTCTGTTCTGCCTGGGCCAACAGGCCCACCGCGCATGCAGAGAGAGAGACAGAGGGTGAGCAACTGTGACACACCCACAGGCACACCTGCTTGGCAGTGGGAAGCCTTAAAGCTGTGGCTGGAGGTGTGACTGCAGCTGCCTGTGACCTTGTGTGGGCCCTGGGTTTCTCCAAAGTCTGGTGTGTTTGATCTACACTCTCCATTCCTCCTGGGCCTGCGTGCCCACAAGTGGTCAGGGAGGAAGACAGGGGCTGCAATCGATGCAAACACCCTTGGCTCAGAGTTCTGGTTTTGTGCTCACATTGCAGTGGTTTCCAGACCCTCAGGCTTTCCCCGGACTTGCAGGTTTTTCTGAGATCAGAACCACCTGTTTTACTGTGTTTTTCCTGGGCTAGTAGCTCCAGTCTGGAGTTACACTGCCCACAGTTCAGTCTCGGATAACAAGTTCCTGGTTATCACTGGTGGGAACCTGTTCAGCTGTTGAGCAGTGTGCACCCTTTCTCCAGGTTCTTAGATTAGACCATCTGGGTGTACCACTTTAGCGCTATATCTGGGGGGGGGGGAGGAATATCCATAGCTGCTTGGTCCCCTGTGATGGCCCTGGGTTTCTCTGTAGACTGGTAGGGTCATATCCACGTTCCCTGTTCCCCCTGGGGCAACAGGTCCATGAATGTTCTGAGAGGAAGACAGGGGGTGCAGGTGAGGCTAACACCCTTGGCTCTGGTTTTAGGTTTTGCACTCCCGCTCACCTGGACACTGGCCCCTGGGAATTTCTTGGGACTAGTGGGTTGGTCTGGCATCAGAGTCACCCATTGTCTAGTGTTTTTTCTGGGCCAGTAGTTCCATCCTGGAGATACACTGCCCACAGTTCAGTCTCAGATACAAAGTTCCCGGTTAACGATGGCAGGCACCTGTCCCACTGCTGGGAAGAGTGCACCCTTCCTCTAAATTCTTAGAACAGAACCGACAAGCTGTAAGCGCAGCTTTAACACTGTAGCTGGTGGGTGTATCCTCACCTGCCTGGTCTCCAGTCGAGTGCTAGGACTCTTTGCAGACTAGTGAGCCCAGAAACACACTCTCTGATACCCTTGGACTTAGTATGGTCCAGATCTTCCAGACTGTGCCAATCACACCTGCAGGCATGTTACCACGCTAATCACCTCAGTAGGCAGGGCCTTGTCTTTGCTTCTGTTTACCCACTTGGGTGGCTGCAGGCTTAGTGGCTGCTCTTTGGGGCGATCTGTGCTCTCTGCACGGGCTCTGAAACTTTCTGTGGATTCCCAGAAATACAGTCTGTTCCCACTGGGCCTAGTATTGTCCAGATTTTTCAGGCACCACGCCAATCACCTCAGCTGGTGGGACCTTGCATGTTCTAGGCTACCAGCTTGAGAGTCTGCACCCGAAGTGGCTGCTCGCTGGTTCTGGGTGTTACTGTGGACCCCCAGAAGCATGCTCTCTGTTCCCCCTGGACCTATTTCTGTTCAGCTCTGCTGGACTCTCCGCCAGTCACCTCATTAGGCAGGGCGTTGCCAGCGATCTGTGCTACACATTTGAGTGTCTGCAGGTGCGGCGGCTGCTCTCCAGGGGATCTGTGCTCCGCGTGGGTTGGGGTATCACTGTGGACCCCCAGAAGTACACTCTGTGTTACCCCTGGACTTATTTCTGTCCAACTCTTCCGGAATCCCTGGCAATTGCCTCAGTAGGTAGGGCCTTGGCAGCGATTTCTGCTACCCGTTTGAGTGTCTGCAGGTGCAGCGGCTGCTCTCTGGGGTGTCCGTGCTCCGTACGGGTTAGTGTCTCAATGTGGAACCCCAGAAGCATGCTCTCTGTTCCCCCTAGAGCTATTTCTGTCCAGGTCTTCTGAACTCCCCGGCAATCACCTCAGTAGGTGGGGCCTTGCCAGCAATCTGCGCTACCCATTTGAGTGTCTGCAGGCTGCTCTTTAGGGGGGGGGGTCCATGCTCTGCATGGGTTCCGGGTCTCACTGTGTACCCCCAGAAGCATGCTCTCTGATCCCCCTGGAACTGTTACTGTCCAGGTCTTCCAGACATTGTGCCAAACCCTTCTGCAGGTGGGATCTTGCCTGTTTCCCTGGCTACCTATTTGTGCAGCTGCCGCTGCCGCAGCGGTTCCTTGCCAGCTGGTCCATGCTCTCTGTGCATTCTAGGGTGTGTAGGATTTCTGTATTTTATTTCTGTTGAACAGTGGAATTCTCCCACTGTGGTGGAGTCGGAAGCTTGGTGTTCCTGGTTAAGAAAATAGTCCAAATCTCTGACTCGATTACTCCGGTTTCTAAACAAGGTCCACCCCGCTCGCCGCCATCTTGGCACCCCCTCGTTTTTGCAGTTTTCAATCACTAATTTTATATTCATATGTCATTCAACTCTCACACTCACCCTACTCCATCCTCTTTATAACTCAAATAAAACTCAGATTCATAAGCTTTCTTATTACTTCTACATTCAAATTCAAAACTATAAACCACACATACAACCTTCACATTCCATTTATGTTAGTGTGCTTGGACTAGTGAATTGTAACTCAAAAATTTACAACAGTTCTGGTCCCAATAGAAGGCAGATTCCCTGTCTGTCATAGAGACAACAGTGGTAGAACAGTCAGTGACCTCAGGAGTCAATAAATGTACAGAATTAATGATTTTAAAACACACTCAGGTGTACCATCATTAATGTATTTACCTTTCCTGAATCCAGAGTCTAAGTCATTTCAGTATAGCACTAAAATTGATGTAAGAAAATTGTACTTACAGACAACATTACATATGATATACCACCAAACAATTCAATAAACCCAAACATGATTGGTTTTAATTTAAAGAGAGTATGATCAAATAAAATCGTTGCTGTGCAACAATGACCTTAAATTGCATAATCAGTATTAAACTGTGCATATTGCCAAACTTCTCTAATGTCCTATCAATAAAATGCTGAAGTAGTACTAATAAAATCTCCCTTTCTTCCTCAGATGTGGATCAATGTGTGATGTGTCCAGAGGAACAGTATGCCAACCCAGAGCAGAACCACTGTATAGACAAAGCTGTGGTCTTTCTGAGCTATGAAGATCCATTAGGTATGGCTCTTGCCTTAGTACCCTTGTGCTTTACTGCATTCACTGCTGTGGTTCTTGGGGTCTTTGTGAAGCACCATGACACTGCTATTGTAAGGGCCAATAACAAAACCCTCAGCTACCTCTTACTTATATCACTCATGTTCTGTTTCCTCTGCCCCTTGCTCTTCCTTGGGCGTCCAAACACAGCCACCTGCATCCTGCAGCAGATCACATTTGGAATTGTATTCACTGTAGCTGTTTCCACAGTTCTGGCCAAAACAATCACTGTAGTTCTGGCTTTCAAACTCACAGGCCCCAGAAGAAGGATGAAGTATATCCTAATATCAGGGGTACCTAACTACATCATTCCCATGTGCTCCCTGTTCCAAGTAATTCTGTGTGCAATTTGGCTAGGATCTTCTCCTCCATTTGTTGATATTGATGCACACTCTGAGCATGGCCATATCATCATTGTGTGCAACAAGGGCTCAGTTACCGCATTCTACTCTGTTCTGGGATTCTTGGCCTGCATGGCCATGGCAAGCTTCACTGTGGCTTTCCTGGCAAGAAACCTGCCTGACACCTTCAATGAAGCCAAGTACCTGACATTCAGCATGCTGTTGTTCTTCAGTGTCTGGATCAGCTTCATCCCTGTATATCATAGCACAAAGGGCATTGTCATGGTTGCTGTGGAGATCTTCTCCATCTTGGCTTCCAGTGCAGGGATGCTTGGATGCATCTTTGTTCCTAAATTCTATATAATTTTCTTAAGACCAGAAAGAATTTCTATCCAAAATATCAGGAAGAAATCATAATCCTAAACCCATATTATATGATCTACAATTGACAAATAAGGATTCTGCATGAACACCAAATAGAGGATTACAGTTCCATGTCTAATTCTTTTTAGAATGACTCTCACAATTTTTTCGAATTGTGATGCTAGTCAGTATCATATATTATCTACCTTTTCCATATAATCATGTGCTAAACATTTTTTATGAGGCTTAGCATTCTGGCATGTGTACAGTGTGGAAATGTTCTTCTCTGCTCTAACATACAAATGTTCACAATAAACTCAAAGTAGTCTTTAATACTTGGAAGAATGAATGACTTTTATGACAGCCTAATAATGAGAATAAAATACAAGGAGATTTTAGAGAGTGAACTATTGTTTACAGATGAAGTAGAAACAATGTCCCTCTTACAGGTGGAAGACAAAATACCCCTAATAGTGTTATATGAGCTAGAGGAATAGTACCCAGAAGAGAAAGTAATATCTTAATTAACAAATAAAAAGTAACAAAAAATGGATTGATGACCTACTAGTTAATAGTATGCCTTACTCTTGTAGAGGACCTGATTCAATGTCCAGTCTAGTCTTGAGAAAATGATTACTCCAAAGTCAGGCCTGTAACAAAAGCTCCAAAAAGAAAATCAAGGCGATGTGCTCTTTTGGGCACAATGGTTATGTGAACTCATAAATGTACACAACAATACACTAAGACACACATTTAAACACACACATGTAAACACATGCACACAATTCAGATTACTTCATCTTTTAAAATAGTAATATATTATAAAAATCTTCACTAAGATTTGTTTTTCACTTATTATTTTTTAATTATATTTCTTTTTTACATATACACTTATATTATTACACATAAACAAAATAAAGTACTTACAGCAAGAAGAATCACAGAACAAACAGGACTTAATAGTGTTACATCCATAGTGTTTGGCTACTTGTATTTGGCAATCTTGAAGAAATCATCTTTCCCATATTCGTGCATCTAAAATTCTGAATGCAAATTAATATCTTTCATAGTTCCTCTCTACCAACTTAAAGCATCTATGTAGACTGAAAAACATCTTAATCCCTACACAACTAAGCTTAATTGGAAGACTAAACTATCTCATCTCAACCACATCAGAGACATGAGGAGGAATAAAACTTAATTACCTACATAAACTGGAAGTGTAGGTTAGCAGCTTCCAAAATGAAAAAGTGACTGAGACAGTTTGCTCCCTGAACAGTCACACAAAACTCTCTATGACATTGGAGTATCATCTTTAACCTTCTGGCCCAATATACCTGACAGATATATTTATGAGTTAGGAGCTGGGGAGGACTTGCTTACCCTGTCCTGGTAGAGTTGTGACATCAACACTGCCTCCATCCAGAATTAGCAAATTTGGGGCAGAATTCTCTCTGTATCAAAAATGAGGACTTTTTGCCTAGTAGCACGTTTGCAGCATTTGAAGTCATCCCCATAAGGAGGTTCTTCGGTGCTCATCATCTTCTTTGAAATAGGCTGATTGTTGCCAATGGTTAACCTGTCTCATTGTCAAAGAATCTTTAAAATAATAGAAATATCTTTAAATGTCATATTCTGTTGGTCTCTGAGGCTACTCAGGACGTTAACTAACAATATTACCTGATATATGTATAGAATCATATTTATCTCTTTAATATAGGATATATATACTTGTGATAAAATAAACTTATAATTGACATGACCGTGATTTGATGAATTGACTCTTAGATTGTATCAATTATCCCAAACAAACTGCAATAGCACTTTCAAGGTATTGGAAATAAACCTGGTATTCTACTTCAGTTGAATGAGTGTGTATATATATGAGATTGGATTAGATGCGAGGACTCTAGGGAAGAGAAGTATGGGATAATGAGGAAACAGAAGGAACCAGAGGATCAAAGAAACCTACAAAAAGGACACCATGATGTGCAGATCTGGATCCAGGGGGTTCTGCTCTATTTATTGCACCAAACAAGGAGAATACATGCAGTAAACATTGAACCCCTGTTCAGATTTAGCCAATGGACAGTACATTTTCCACAGTTGTGTGTATCATGGGGACTTACTGTGACATGAACTCTGGTGACCCATATTTGACCACTTTCCCTTGTTGTGGAGGGCTGGTGGCACTCAGAGAAAAGATAAGCAGGCTACCAAGATGAGACTTGATGGTCTATGACCATATGGTGGAGGAGGTGTTGACATTTGGTCATAGACCAAGGGGAGAAGAATAGGGTGAAAGAGGAAGGGAGAGAGGAATGAGAGGAATCAAGTGACGGGAACACAATTGAGATGTAATCTAAATAAATTAATTAAAATTTAAAATTCCAAAAAATTAACCCTTTGCCAGAGAGCAACAGTTGCACAAAATAATTTGCCTGTTTAAGAGCACCTGGGGTTCATTTTAACTCCTGAGAAAATTACAATCCTATGGGCCACATAGTAATCCTTTTGCAAACCAAGTATCTTTGTTCTTTCTTCAAGAATACATTATGCTTCATTTCAGTAATATCTCAGTTGTTATTTATGGAATTCATGGAATGTATAATTATGAGTGAAATCTGACAGCAAGAATAAGTAATGGTAGTTGACAATGCAGCCCACTTGTATGACACACGTTTTACATTCCTGCATCAGTAGGGACAACCTCCTGTACCAATAGAAACATAAGTAAAGATTCAGTGATGACTTGATATGCAACTCATGAAGCGATTGACCTCTAAGAATATCTATGTAGTAAAGTACTTGCCTTATGTACATGTGATGAGGAACTCCAGCCATCTAAACCATAAAAATTGTTAAGAAAGAAAATATATTGTAGTGTATATGTGAAAATATTTAAGTGTGTGTGTGTGTGTGTGTGTGTGTGTGTGTGTGTTCATCTAGATATATGTCCTTGCTTCAATTGCAAGCTTGATGACCAAAAAGGACTTAAGATCACATTCTTTTTACTGGACTTGGAGTTACATATTATTGTGAATCACCTGGTATGTGTGAGGATTCCAACCAGGTCTCTTGTAGAGCAGGCACATATTTAAACCAGTGATCCATCTCTTCAGCTCCATATCTTCCAAGTCTTATAAAATTAGCATCATGTAAGTCTCTACAGCTAGTATTGAATTTTAATATTTTTCAAAATTCTAAAATATATGAGAGTTAAATGATAGTCAAGATTCTTAGCTGACAGAAAACGTAAATCAAAATGACATTGAAAAAACATCATTCCAGTAGGAATATTTAACAACAAATATGAATGGAAAAATAATGATCAAGTGGTAAGAGAGACCAATGTGAATTTCTAGTGTGTTTACGAACTAAATCAAGCACTATGGAAATTATAGTATGGCTGCTTCAATTACTGAAAATAAAACATTCTCACGGTCCATCCATACTTCTTCTGTAATATTCTGAAGACAGTATAACACAGGGATACTTGGCCATGCATGCTCATCAAACAACTACATACAATATTCAAGATATGGATGCAGGCTAACTTCCTGTCCAAAGAAGAGTAAGTAGGAAAGTCTCTACTAAAACCCAATGATTTTATTGCATGTGCGCTTAGAATATGATTGCCAAATAAAATGTACTCTTGTCATATACATGATGATTATTTCTAGAAGCTGTGCTTTACAAACTTCAACTGTCCAGCATGACCTCTAAACATCCTTAACAACTTTTAAGACTTTGATTTACAAAGTTCCAAATATCTCGAGTTGATGACCAATGTCCTTAAATATTATGTATATTTGATGTGTAATTTTGCCTTAAAACTAAATTGAAATCTGTTTTTTTTTTTCTTCTAAAGCTGTCTTCCTCTGTGTTTCCCACTTTGGCTATGAGCCCTAATGAAATTAACACAGGGAAATTTTTTTTCAACAGAGAATGGTGAAGGAAGTCACCTGGCCAAAGGCTTGAGACAATGATAGATAGAGTTCTTGGCTTTGACTATGTGCAGTCAGGCATAAACAGCCTGGAAGAAAGTTAGGATCATGACATAACAGTACCTGGATAAATAAAGTTAGCTGTAGAAAAGTTTTCTTAGAATCTGCTTTGAGAACTCTAGAAGGTGGGTTTGGAACATCATGTCTTACATATATTTTACATTAGAGGACCCATTGGCAGTTAGTTTAGGCTTAGAAATCACAGCTGTTGGTTAAGGACTGGAAGTCGAGAATTTCCTTTATTAGAAAACATTTAGCTCAAGCTATATGGTTATGAAAATTATGTAAACACAATGACTTTATCCGATGGAATTTTAAGATTAAACTTTTGCTAGTATTGTTTAAGAAATAATAATCAGTTATGACCAGTTCTTAGAAGCTGAGTTATTTTTGCTGTATGCTTTATTGTACGTTATACAGAACTATTTGTATTTCCTTGTTAGACCGTTGTCTTTCTTTTTTGATACCCTGTTGATAATAAAAGATGAGAAATATCATGATGTAATCTGTAATGATAAAAAATGAACTTCACTTTAAATAAAGTACTGGGGTTGGCCCAAGGAGACAGACACAGACAGACAGTAAGCATGTGAGAGAGACAAAAAAGTAAAGTTCTCCTAAGCTTGAAAATCTTCATTTTTCTGCTGCATATGCCCGGGCCTAGTATTTCTTCTTTCTTCCATTCCATAACCTCTTCTCAACAGCTGGTTGCTATAGCCAGTTTCTCCCAATGGTAGGTTTTCCTTAACCAGTGGTGTGCCACATGCTCAATTCTCCCTATCTCTCTCCCACCAAGACTTTCTCTTTTCTCCTTTTCACTGTTTCCAGAGCAGGGACACATTCTGAGAAACTTAAATGTTAATTTGTTATCTTTCTTAGATACATGGCAAGATAGTTGTGTTCAACTGTGTTGGGTATTTTTAAGGGTGTGTACATGTGTCCTTTTCTATGTATACGTGTGTGTTTAACACATAAATTCAGTATGCTTGGAGGCCTGAAAAGAATGTCAGGTAGCCTGAGATTGGAGATTCAATGTGATACAAATAACTCTGTGTGCCCTGGAAAATAGAACACTGGTCTTCTAGAACAGCTAATGTCATTACTACTACACTACCTCTTTAGTACAGTACATGGCAGTTTTTATCAAATAATGAATTTCAATATTAATATATTTTAAATAGAATGTTTAAAATCATATGTGATAGAAGTTATTGGTAAATATATGGAAACAGTGTAATGGTTTCCAATCTTCTCTTAGACATATTAAATTTCAAAAACAGGCACATGGGATTTATATACAGACAGTAGAGTGCTACTCATCTTCAGAAAAATAAATGATACCACTAGGAAAAATTCGGACCAAGACAAAGCTCATGTCAGGTGGAAAAATCCTAGTTGTTATAACATTATGTTGCAAATTTAAAGGAGGGGTGTGCATGCGTGCGTGTGTGTGTGTGTGTGTGTGTGTGTGTGTGTGTGTGTGTGTGTGTGTGTGTTGAGATATCACAAGGAGGAAATTTTCTGGGCTGAAACAGTTTAACAAATTGATGCATGATTTTCCATACAAAGCTGAGAATTGATCTTTCAATGTCTTTAAAATATTGTGTAGGTATTTTGATAGGGATTGCATTGAATCTGTAAATTGCTTATGCTAAGATGGCCATTTTTACTATGCTAATTCTCCCAATCCATGAACAAGAGATGTCCTTCCATCTTCTGATGTCATTTTCCATCTCTTTCTTCAGAGATGAAAAAATTTTTTTCAAACATGTCCATCATTTGCTTGGTTAGATTTACTCCTAGATATTTTACATTGCTTGTGGCTAAAATGAAGTATGTAGTTTTTCTAATTTCTTCCTCTGCATATTTGTCATTTGTATATAGGAAGGCTACTGACTTTTTTGAGTTAATTTTGTATGCAGCCAATTTGCTAAAGCTGTTTATCAGCTGTAGGGGTTCTCTGGTGGAATTTTGTGGGTTACTTATGTACACCATCATATCATTAGCAAATAGGGGTAATTTGAATTCTTCCTTTCCCACTTGGATTCCCTTGATCTCATTTTGTTGTCTTATTGCTCAGGCTAGAACTTCAAGAACTATATTGAAGAGATATGGAGAAAGTGGGCAGCCTTGTCTGGTCCATGATTTTAGAGGAATTCCCTTGTGTATCTCTTCAGTTAATTTGGTGTTGGCTTGCTGTATATAGCGTTTATTATGTTTAGGTATGTGCTTTGTATTCCCGATCTCTCCAAAACTTTACTCATGAGAGGGTGTTGGATTTTGTCAAATGCTTTTTGTGCATCTAAAGATATGATCATGTGGGGTTTTTTTTGTTTTTGCTTTTTTAATATGGTGGATGATATTGATGGTTTTCCATACATTAAACCATCCCTGCATGCCAGGAATGAAGCCTACCTGGTCATGGTGAATGATATCTTTGATATGTTCTTGTATTCATTTTGTGAGTATTTTATTGAGTATTTTTGTGTCATTATTCATAAAAGAAATTGGTCTGAAGATCTCTTTTTTGTTCAGTCTTTGTTGGGCTTAGGTACCAATGTGGCCTCATAGAATGAATTTGGTAGAGTTCCATCCATTTCTATCTTTTGGAGTAGCTTGAAGAATATCAGTACCAGCTCTTCTTTGAAGGTCTGGTAGAATTCTGTGCTGAAACCATCTGGCCCTGAGCTTTTTTTGGTTCGGAGACTATCAGTGATTGCTTGTATTTCTATAGGAGAAGTAGGACTATTTAATTTGTTTGTCTGATCTTGATTCAATTTTGGCAAGTGGAATCGATCAAGAAAATTGTCCATTTGCCTTAGATTTTCAAATGTTGTTGCATATATGCCTTTAAAATAGAATCTTATGATTCTTTGTATTTCTTCAGTGCCTGTTGTTTTCTCTCCCTTTTCATTTCTGATTTTGTTGATTTGAGTAGTGTCTCTCTACCTTTTAGATAGATTGGCTATTGGTTTGTCTATCTTGTTGATGTTCTCAAAGAATCAGCTCCTGGTTTTGTTGATTCTTTGAACTGTTCTCTTTGTTTCTAATTTATTGATTTCAGTCTTGAGTTTGATTATTTCTAGATATCTACTCCTCTTGGGTGTTTCGGCTTCTTTTTTTCTAGAGTATCTAGCTGTGTCATTAAGTTGCTTATGTGGGCTGTCTACACTTTCTTCTTAAAGGCACTTAGTGGTATGAATTCTCCTTTTAGCACTGCCTTCAATGTGTCCCACAAATTTGGGTATGTTGTTCCTTCATTTTCATTGAATTTCAGGAAGTCCTTAGTTTCTTTCTTTATTTCTTCCCTGACCCAGGTGTCAATAAGTAGAGAGCTGTTTAGTTTCCATATGTGTGGGCTTTTTGTTATTTCTGTTTTTGTTGATGTCCAGGCTTAGACCATGGTGATCTGATAGGATACATGCTATTATTTCAATCTTCTTGAATCTGTTGAGGTGTGCTTTGTGACCTATTGTGTGATCAATTTTAGAGAAGTTTCCATAGGGTGCTGAGAAGAAGGTATGATCCTTTTGCAGTTGGGTAAAAATTTCTGTAGCTATCTGCTAGATCCATTTGATTCATGACGTTGGTTAATGTTGTTTCTTCTCGGTTTAGTTTTTGCTTAAATGACCTATCCTTCAACGAAAGTGGGGTGTTGAAGTCTCCCGCTATTAGTGGGTGGGAATTGATGTGTGGTTTGAGTTTTGTTAATAGATCTTTTACAAATGTGGGTGCCCTTGTATTGGGAGCATAGACGTTCAGAATTGTGATGTCATCTTTTTTGCTTTTACTGTAATGAGTATAAAGTGTCCTTCCTCAACTCTTTTGATTAATTTTGGTGTAAAGTCTAATTTATTAGATATAAAAATGGCTACACCAACTTGCTTCTTGTGTCTATTTGCTTGGAATAATTTTTCCCAGCATTTTACCTTTAGGTAATGTCTATCCTTCTGGCTGGGATGTGTTTTGTTTTTGTTTTTTTTTTTTGTATTTTGTTTTTGTTTGTTTTTTTGTTTTTTAATGTTATTAAGTTTTTAATATTTTTATTTTTTTATTAATTTATTCTTGTTACATCTCAATGGTTATCCCATCCCTTGTATCATCCCATTCTTCCCTCCCTCCCATATTCCTCTAAATCCCCTCCCATATGACTGTTCCTGAGGGGGATTACTTCCCCTGTATATGCTCATAGGGTATCAAGTCTCTTCTTGGTAACCTGCTGTCCTTCCTCTGAGTGCCACCAGGTCTCCCCCTCCAGGGGACATGGTCAAATGTGAGGCACCAGAGTATGTGGGAAAGTCATATCAAACTCTCCACTCAACTGTGGAGAATGTTCTGACCATTGGCTAGATCTGGGTAGGGGTTTAAAGTTTACCGCCTGTATTGTCCTTGGCTGGTGCCTTAGTTTGAGTGGGACCCCTGCCCCAAATCTGCCTATCATAATATTCTACTTGTAGGTTTCTAGGACCCTCTGGATCCTTCTACTTTGTTATTCTTCCATGCTTCTTTCATCCAGAGTCCCAATAGGATGTCCTCCCCTCTGTCCCAGTTTCCTGGTAAGTGAAGGCTTTCGTGGGACATGTCCCTTGAGATAGTATGCAGATATAAGTGAGTATATACCATTTAAGTCTTTCTGCTTCTGGGATAACTCACTCATTATGATCATTTCTAGCTCAATCCATTTGTCCACAAATTTCGGGAATTCCTTGTTTTTAATAGCTGAATAGTATTCCATAGTGTATATGTGCCACGGTTTCTTTATCCATTCTTCCACTGATGGACACTTAGGCTGTTTCCATGTTCTGGCTATTATGAAAGAGGCTGCTATGAACATGGTGGAGCAAATTTTCTTGTTGTGTGCTGGACCATCTTCTGGGTTTATTCCAAGGAGTGGAATAGCTGGGTCTTGAGGAAGCCCTATTCCCATTTTTCTGAGATAGCACCAGATAGATTTCCAAAGTGTCTGTACTAGTTTGCATTCCCACCAGCAATGAAGGAGTGTTCCTCTCTCCCCACATCCTTGCCAGCATGTGATGTCGCTTGAATTTTTGTTCTTAGCCATTCAGATGGGTGTAAGATGGAATCTCAGAGTTGTTTGATTTGCATTTCCCTGAATACTAAGGAGGTTGAACATTTCTTTAAGTGTTTCTCAGCCATTTGATATTCCTCTGTTGAGAATTCTCTGTTCAGTTCCAAGCCCCATTTCTCAATCAGGTTATTCGGTTTGGTGGTGTTTAATTTCTTGAGTTCTTTATATATTTTGGATATTAGACCTTTGTTAGATGTAGGGCTGGTGAAGATCTTTTCCCAGTCTGTAGGCTGTCCCTTTGTTCTCTTGACAGTGTCTCCCGCCTTACAGAAGCTTCTCAGCCTCATGATGTCCCATTTATTAGTTGTTGACATTAAGGCCTGGGCTATTGGTGTTCTGTTCAGGAAGTTGTCTCCTGTGCCAATATGTTCTAGGCTCCTCCCCATTTTTTCTTCTAAGTGACTTAGTGTCTCTGGTTTTATATTGAGGTCTTTGATCCACTTGGATTTGAGTTTTGTGCAAGGTGACAAATATGGGTCCAGTTGCATTTTTTTTACCCATAGACCTCCAGTTAGACCAGCACCATTTGTTGAAGATGCTATCCTTTTTTCGTTGAATGCATTTGGCTTCTTTGTCAAAAATCAAGTGACCATATATGTGTGGATTCGTATGTGGGTCTTTGATTCGATTCCACTGATCAACCAGCCTGTTGCTGTGCCAGTACCATGCTGTTTTAATTACTATTGCTTTATAGTACAGTTTGAGATCAGGTATGGAGATTCCTCCGGAGCACCTTTGATTGTACAAGATTCTTTTAACCTTTCTGGGTTTTTTGTTTTTCCATATGAAGTTCAGAATTGAACTTTCAATGTCTTTAAAAAATTGTGTAGGTATTTTGATAGGGATTGCCTTGAATCTGTAGATTGCGTTTGGCAAGATGCCCATTTTTACTATGTTAATTCTCCCGATCCATGAGCAAGGAAGATCATTCCATCTTCTCAGGTCATCTTCAATCTCTTTCTTCAGAGTTTTGAAATTTTTTCCAAACAAGTCCTTCACTTGCTTAGTTAGAGTAAATCCTAAATATTTTATATTGCTTGTGGCTAGTGTGAAGGGTGTGGTTTTCCTAATTTTGTCCTCTGCAAGCTTGTCATTTGTGTATAGGAAGGCTACAGACTTTTTTGAGTTAATTTTGTAACCAGCCAATTTGCTGAAGGTGTTTATCAGCTGTAGGAGTTCTCTGGTGGAATTTTGAGGGTCACTTATGTACACTATCATATTATCTGCAAATAGGAATAATTTGACTTCCTCCTTTCCCATTTGGATACCCTTGATCTCCTTCTGTTGTCTTATTGTTCTGGCTAGAACTTCTAGTACTATATTGAAGAGATATGGAGAGAGTGGGCAGCCTTGCCTTCTTCCCAATTTTAGCGTAATTTCCTTGAGTATCTCACCATTTACTTTGATTTTGGCTATTGGTTTGCTGTATATAGCCTTTATTATGTTGAAGGTAGTGCCTTGTATCCCCAAACTCTCTAAAACTTTAAACATGAATGGGTCTTGCATTTTATCAAATGCTTTCTCTGTATCTAAAGAGATGATCATGTGGTTTTTTTTTTCTTCAGTTTGTTTATATGGTGGATTACATTCATAGATTTCCATATATTAAACCATCCCTGCATGCCTGGAATGAAGCCTACTTGGTCATGATGAATGATATCTTTGCTGTGTTCCTGTATTCCTTTTGCCAGTATTTTATTTAGTATTTTTGCATCGATGTTCATAAGAGAAATTGGTCTGAAATTCTCTTTCTTTGTTGAGTCTTTGTGAGGTTTAGGTATCAAGGTGACTATGGCCTCATAGAAGGAATTGGATAATGTTCCATCCATTTCTGTCTTTTGGAGTAGTACCGGTATTAGCTCGCCCTTGAAGGTCTGGTAGAATTCTGCAGTGAAACCATCTGGCCCTGGGCTTTTTTTGGTTGGGAGACTATCAATGATTGCTTCTATTTCTGTAGGGGAAATGGGACTATTTAGCTTGTTTATCTGTTCTTCACTCAACTTTGGCAGGTGAAATTGATCAAGAAAATCGTCCATTTCCCTTAGATTTTCAAATTTTGTGGCATGTATGCCTTCAAAGTAGGACCTTATGATTATTTTTATTTCTTCAGTGTCTGTTGTTATGTCTCCCTTTTCATTTCTGATTTTGTTGATTTCAATACTGTCTCTCTGCCTTTTAGTTAGTTTGCACAATGGTCTGTCTATCTTGTTGATTTTCTCAAAGGACCAGCTCTTGGTTTTGTTGATTCTTTGGACTGTTTTCTTAGTTTCTAATTTGTTAATTTCAGCCCTGAGTTTGATTATTTCCAGGCGTCTACTCCTCTTGGGTGTTTCTGCTTCTTTTTTTTCTAGGGCTTCCAGATGTGTTGTTAAGATGCTTATGTGTGATGTTTCCAATTTCTTTTTAAAGGCACTTAGTAGTGCTATGAATTTTCCTCTTAGCACTGCTTTCAATGTATCCCACAAATTTGGGTATGTTGTTTCTTCATTTTCATTGAATTTCAGAAACTCCTTGATTTCTTTCTTTATTTCTTCCCTGACCCCGGTGTCATTTAGCAGAGAGTTGTTTAGTTTCCAAGTACGTGTAGGGTTCTTGTTATTTCTGTTGTTGTTGAGTTGCAGCCTAAGACCATGGTGATCTGATAGGATACAAGGTATTATTTTAATCCTCTTCTATCTATTGAGGCTGGCTTTGTGACCTACGATGTGATCAATTTTGGAGAAGGTTCCATGGGGTGCAGAGAAGAAGGTATATTCTTTCTTGTTTGGGTGAAAGGTTCTATAGATATCTGTTAGATCCATTTGACCCATGGCATTGGTTAATGATGTTATTTCTCGGCTTAGTTTCTGTTTCAATGATTTATCCTTCAGTGAGAGTGGGGTGTTGAAGTCTCCTACTATTATTGTGTGGGGTTGGATGTGTGGTTTAAGCTTTTTTAGCAGCTCTTTTACAAATGTGGGTGCCCTTGTATTGGGAGCAGAGATGTTCTGAATTGTGATGTCATCTTGGTTGACTTTACCTTTGATGAGCATGAAGTGTCCTTCCTCATCCTTTTTAATTAATTATGATTGAAAGTCTATTTTGTTCGATATTAAAATGGCTACGCCTGCTTGCTTCTTGTGATGATTTGCTTAGAATATTTTTTCCAACTTTTTACCCTGAGGTAATGCCTATCGTTATGGGTGAGATGTGTTTCTTAAATGCAGAAGAATGCTGGATCTTGTTTATGCACCCACTCAGTTGTTAGTCTGTGTCTTTTTATTGGAGAATTGAGAGCATTGATGTTGAGAGATATTAATGACCAGTGACTGTTAAGAGTCTTAATTTTGATGTTGTTTCCAGTGGAGCGTTTGTGTAGTTGTGTTGTGCCATGGGATAGTTATCTATTTCCTGAGTAGTTTTTGGTTGTAGCTTGACCATTTGGGATGGAGTTTTCCTTCTAGTACCTTCTGTAAAGCTGAATTTGTGGATAGATACTGTTTGAGTTTGTTTTTGTCATGGAATATTTTGTTTTCTCCATCAATGGTTATTGATAGTTTTGCTGGGTAAAGTAGTCTGGCCTGGCATCTGTGGTCTCTTAGGGTTTGCAGGATCTCTGTCCAGGCCCTTCTGGCTTTTATGGTCTCTGCTGAGAAGTCGCGTGTAATTCTGATAGGTTTACCATTAAACGTTATTTGGCCCTTTTCCCTTGCAGCTTTTAATATATTTTCTTTGTTCTGTATGTTTTGTGTTTTGATTATTATGTGGTGGGCAGTTTTTCTTTTCTGGTCAATTCTATTTGGTGTTCTGTAGGCCTCTTGTATGTTTATAGGCATCTCTTTCTTTAGATTGGGGAAATTTTCTTCTATGATTTTGTTGAGAATAGTTTCTGGGCCTTGGAGTCTGATATCTTCTCCTTCTTCAAGGCCTCTTATCCTCAGATTTCTTCTTTTCATGGTGTCCTTAATCTCTTGGATGTTTTGTGTCAGGAGTTTCCAGATTTGGCATTTTCTTTAATGGTTGATTCAATATCTGTGATTGTATCTTCTAGACCTGAGATTCGTTCTTCCATCTCTTGGATTCAGTTAGAAAAGCTCACCTCTGTGTTGCTCGCCTTCTTCTCTGAGGTCTCATGTTCTCATTTTCCTTCTGTCTGTGTGTTTATCATTGAATCCATTTTCATCTTCAGATCTTGAACTGATTTTTTTTTTATTTCTTTCATCTCATTGTTTGTATATTCCTGAGTTTCTTCCATTGCCTCTTTATAGATCTTCAGAGCTTGAACCATTTTATTTATTTCTTTCATCTGGTTGTTTGCATTTTCCTGAAATTTCTCCAGTTCCACTCTATGTGCTTCTTTTATGTCTCTCACCTGTTTGGCTGTGTCTTCCTGCATTTGATTATGAATTTTATTTGTTTCCTCCATTATCATTCTCATTACTAAGGATTTGAGGTCATTTTCTTGTATTTCCATTGTATTTGAGTTCTCTGGGTTGTTTTCTTTGGGATAGCTGGGAACTGGAGACGTCATGTTGTTTTTGGTTTTTTTGCATATGCTTTTACACTGTCCTTTAGACATCTTGCCAAGCTTCCAGATTTGGATGGAGGGAGTCTGATGGTAGGTTCACTTGTTTTCTCATGATTTCCGTAGGCTGGAAGCTCTGATGCTTCACTGGTGTTGATGGCAGGAGGTTAGCCCTGTCGTTTTGGACTCTCACAGCCAGTGATCCTCAGCTCCCCTGTGCTGTGTGTCCTGCAATTGTTCTGGGTCCCTGAATGAGCATTGGGTAGGTCAACATATCCACAGCCTTCTGGGTCCCCTGCCAAGTCCATCCAGGGACACTGGGCCTGAACCACGCGCCAAGCTCAGCTAGATTCTCAGGGCCTGAATCGTCTGCTGATCTCAGCTAGGGATTCTGGGCCCAAAATACACACAGAGTCCAGCCAGAATGTTTGAGCTGGGACTGCGCCCCAAGCTCAGCCAGGGGCTTTTGGTCCAAAGTGCGTGCTGTGGTCAGTTATTGACTCAGGGCCTGAACCATCCACCAAGCTCAGCCAGGAATTCTGGATTCAAACCTCACACTGTGTTCCACCAGAGTCTTAGAGCTGGGATGTGCCAAAAGCTCAGCTAGAGTCTCTGGACCAATCTGTCTGCCAAGCACAATAAGGGACTCTGGTCGCAAACTGCATTCCGAGTTCCACCCGAGTCTCTGGGGTGGATTGTTCACCGAGCTCAGCCAGGGACTCTGGACTCACACAGCACGCTGAGTTCAACCCAGGACTCTGGGCCTAAACTGCGTGGATAGTCCAGCCAGAGTCTTAGGGCCACCGAGCCTGTGCGCACAGCTCAGCTAGAGTCTCTGGGCCCAATCTGCCCGGCAAGTCCAGCAAGGGCCTCTGGGATGAATCTGAGTACTGACCTCAGCCTGTGTCAGCACCCCAGAACAGCAGGAGAACTGCGGCTGTGCTGAGCTAGTGCCTAGGGTGGAACTGAGCGCTCAGCCCAGCCCGCGTTCCAGCAGGAGAACTGCAGCTGTGCTGACCTGGTGCCTAGGGTGGAACTGAGCGCTCTGCCCAGCCTGCGTCACAGCAGGGGAGCTGCCGCTGAGCTGAGCTGGTGCCTAGGGTGGAACTGAGCACTCCGTCCAGCCTGCGTCACAGCAGGGGAGCTGTGGCTGCACGGAACTAGTGCCTCGGGCTGAATTGCTTGCTGAGCTGAGCCAGCATCTCCACGGCACTGCACACTGAGCTGACCCCAGGACTCTGGGGCTGAACTGTCCGCCAAGTCCAGTTTGGGTCTCAAGGCACCACGCGACCCAAATCCTGCCCAGAGTCCCCTATCCCGCAGCAACTCCCACCGGCTACAACACCAATCGCCTCCACCGGAAGGCTCTGAGCTGCAAACCTCAGCCACCGCCGCTGCTGACGTTGGTGTCACTGGTGCTGCTGCTGCTGCTGCTGCTGCCTCTGCCACTGCTGCTCCAATCTGAGAAAATCCATGCTCCTCCTGTGTGCAGGGGCACGCAGGTCCTCCGCACTCTGGTCCCTCCGAACCGTGGAGCACTCCTGCTGCCATGGTGTAGGGACCTTGGTGTTCCTGGCTCAGAAATCTGTGCAATTCCCTGAATTGTTCACTAGAGCTTCCAAACACGGTCCACACTGCTCACTGCCATCTTGAATCCTCGTCGAGATGTGTTTTTTGGATACAGAAGAATGTTGCATCTTGGTTATGCATTTGATTTCTTTTTGTCTTTTTATTGGTGAACTGAGAACATTAATGTTGAGAGATATTAGTGACCAGTGACTGTTAAGACCCATGACTTTGATGTTGGTTGCAGTAGAGTACTTATGTGGTTATGTTCTGGGACAGTATAGTTATCTAATGCCCATATAGTTTTGGTTGTAGTTTGTCACTCTGGTTTGGAGTTTTCCTTCTATTAACTTCTGTAAGGCTGGATTAGTTGTTAGGAACTGTTTGAATTTGTTTTTATCATGGAAAATCTTGTTTTCTCCATCAACAGTTATTGAAAGTTTTGCTGGGTAGAGTAGTCTGGGCTGGAACATGTAGTCCTTTATGTCTTGCAGGACTTCTGTCCATGCCCTTCTGGCTTTTATGGTCTTTGCTGAGAAGTCGAGTGTAATTCTGATAAGTTTGCCATTAAGTGTTAATTGGACCCATATTTGTCATGATGCACAAAACTTGAATCCAAGTGGATTAAAGACCTCAATAAAAAACCAGAGACACTAAATCAGTTAGAATAAAAAGTGGAAAAGAGCCTGGAACACATTGGCACAGGAGACAACTTCCTGAACAGAACACCAACAGCCAAGGCCTTAAGGTAAAAAAATTAATAATTGGGACCTCATGAGCCTGAGAAGCTTCTGTAAGGCAGGAGACAGTGTCAACAGAACAAAGCCTCAGCCTACAGACTGGGGAGAGATCTTCACCAACCCTACATCTGACAAAGGTGTAATATCCAAAATACATAAAGAACTCAAGAAATTAATCACTACCAAACCAAATAATCCAATTGAGAAATCGGAATCAGAATTAAACAGAGAATTCTCAACAGAGGAATATTAAATGGCCTAGAAACACTTAAAGAACTGCTCAACGTCCTTAATCATGAGAGAAATGCAAATCAAAATGACTCTGAGATTCCATCTTACACCCATCAGAATGGTTAAGATAAAAATTCAAGTGAGGAGATCCAAGATGGCGGCGAGCAGTGTGGACCGCGTTTGGAGGCTCCAGTGAACAATTCAGGGAATTGCACAGATTTCCGAGCCAGGAACACCGAGGTCCGAACATCACGGCAGCAGGAGTGCTCCACAGTTTGGAGGGACCAGGGTGCGGAGGACCTGCGTGCCCCTGCACACGGGAGGAGCGTGGATTTTCTCTGATCAGAGCGGCAGCGGCAGAGGCAGCAGCACCAGCGGCACCAGCAGCGGTGGCTGAGGTTTGCGTCTCATAGCCTTCCGGTGGAGGCAATTGGTGTGGTGGCTGGTGGGAGTTGCTGCAGGAGAGGGGACTCAGAGCAGGATTTGGGTCGTGTGGAGCCTTCGGACCCAGACTGGACTCGGCGGACAGTTCGGCCCCAGAGTCCCGGGTACTGGCCCTGCCCAGCAAGCAATTCTGCCAGAGGCACTAACTCAGCTTCGGCCACAGCTCCCCTGCTGTGGCGCAGGTGTAATTGAGCACCCAGCTCCACAGTAGGCAGCACCTCAGCTCAGCGGCAGCTCTCCTTCGGTTACACAGTCTGGGCGGAGCACTTGGTTCCACCATTGGCGCTAACTCAGAGCAGCCGCAGTTTTCCTGCTGTGGCGCAGGCTTGGTGGTGTGCTCAGTTCCATCCTAGGCACCACCTCAGCTCAGCGGCAGCTCCCCTGCAGTGACACAGTCTGGGCAGAGCACTTGGTTCCACCACTGGCGCTAACTCAGAGCATCCGCAGTTCTCCTGCTGCGGCACAGGCTAGACAGAACGCTGGGTTCCACCAGCTCTAAGACTCTGGTTGGACACAGTGTGCAGTTTGAATCCAGAATTCCTGGCTGAGATTGGTGGTCAGTTCGGGCCCTGAGTCAATAACTGACCACAGCACGCACTTTGAGCCAAAAGGCCCTAGCGGAGCTTGGTGCGTAGTCCCAGCCCAAAAATTCTGGCTGGACCCTGTGTGCATTTTGGGCCCAGAATCCCTAGCTGAGCTTGGCAGATGGTTCAGGCTTTGAGAATCTAGCTGAGTTCTGCCCGTGGTTCGGGCCCAGTGTTCCTGGCTGGACTTGGCAGGGACCACAGAAGGCTGTGGATACCTTGGCCTGACCGAACGCTCATTCAGAGACCCAGACAATTGCAGGATCCACAGCACAGGGGGGCTGAAGATCACTGGCTGTGATAGACCAGAACAACAGGGCTAACCTTCTAACATCCACACCAGTGAAGCTTTGAGCTCGCAGCCTAGGGAAATAGTGAGAAAACAAGTGAATCTATCGTCAGACACCCTCCATCCAAATCTGGAAGCTACCCAACAAAAACAAAGACGGCAAGATGTCTAAAGGACAACAAAAAAGCATACGCAAAAAAACCAAAAACAACATGGCGTCTCCAGTTTCCACCTATCCCAAAGAAAACAACCCAGAGAACTCAAATACAACGGAAATACAAGAAAATGACCTCAAAACCTTAGTAATGAGGATGATAATGGAGGAAACAAATAAAATTCGTAATCAAATGCAGGAAGATGCAGACAAACAGGTGAGAGACATAAAAGAAGCACATAGAGTGGAACTGGAAAAATTGCATCAAAATGCAAACAACTAGATGAAAGAAATAAATAAAACGGTTTAAGCTCTGAAGACCTATAAAGAGGCAATGGAAGAAACTCAGGAATACACAAAAAATCAGATGAAAGAAATCAAAAAATCAGTTCAAGATCTGAAGATGAAAATGGATTCAATGATAAACACACAGAGAGAAGAAAAACGAGAACGTGAGACCTCAGAGAAGAAGGCAAGCAACACAGAGGTGAGCTTTTCTAACAGAATCCAAGAGATGGAAGAACGAATCTCAGGTCTAGAAGATACAATCACAGATATTGAATCAACCATTAAAGAAAATGCCAAATCTGGAAAACTCCTGACACAAAACATCCAAGAGATTAAGGACACCATGAAAAGAAGAAATCGGAGGATAATAGGCATTGAAGAAAGAGAAGACATCAGACTCCAGGGCCCAGAAACTATTCTCAACAAAATCATAGAAGAAAATTTCCCCAATCTAAAGAAAGAGATGCCTATAAACATACAAGAGGCCTACAGAATACCAAATAGAATTGACCAGAAAAGAGAAACTGCCCACCACATAATAATCAAAACACAAAACATGCAGAACAAAGAAAAAATATTAAAAGCTGCAAGGGAAAAGGGCCAAATAACATTTAATGGTAAACCTATCAGAATTACACGCGACTTCTCAGCAGAGACCATAAAAGCCAGAAGGGCCTGGACAGAGATCCTGCAAACCCTAAGAGACCACAGATGCCAGGCCAGACTACTTTACCCAGCAAAATTATCAATAACCATTGATGGAGAAAACAAAATATTCCATGACAAAAACAAATTCAAACAGTACCTATCCACAAATTCAGCTTTACAGAAGGTACTAGAAGGAAAACTCCATCCCAAAGGGTCAAGCTACAACCAAAACTACCCAGGAAATAGATAACTATCCCATGGCAAAAACACAACTACACAAACGCTGGACTGGAAACAACATCAAAATTAAGACTCTTAACAGTCACTGGTCATTAATATCTCTCAACATCAATGCTCTCAATTCTCCAATAAAAAGACACAGACTAACTGAATGGGTACATAAACAAGATCCAACATTCTTCTGCATTCAAGAAACACATCTCACCCATAATGAAAGGCATTACCTCAGGGTAAAAAGTTGGAAAAATATTCCAAGCAAATGGTCACAAGAGGCAAGCAGGCGTAGCCATTATAGTATTGAACAAAATAGACTTTCAACCAAAATTAATCAAAAGTGATGAGGAAGGACACTTGATACTCATCAAAGGTAAAGTCAACCAAGATGACATCACAATTCTGAACATCTATGCTCCCAATACAAGGGCACCCACATTTGTAAAAGATCTCCTAAAAAAGCTTAAACCACTCATCGATCTCCACACAATAATAGTAGGAGACTTCAACACCCCACTCTCACTGAAGGATAAGTCATTGAAACGGAAACTAAGCCGAGAAATAACATCATTAACCAACGCCATGGGTCAAATGGATCTAACAGATATCTATAGAACCTTTCACCCAAACAAGAAAGAATACACCTTCTTCTCTGCACCCCATGGAACCTTCTCCAAAATTGATCACATCGTAGGTCACAAAGCCAGCCTCAATATATACAAGAGGATTGAAATAATACCTTGTATTCTATCAGATCACCATGCTCTTAGGCTGCAATTCAACAACAACAGAAATAAGAAAAAGCCTACATGTACGTGGAAACTAAACAACTTTCTGCTAAATGTCACCTGGGTCAGGGAAGAAATAAAGGAAGAAATCAAGGAGTTTCTGAAATTCAATGAAAATGAAGAAACAACATACCAAAATTTGTGGGATACATTGAAAACAATGCTAAGAGGAAAATTTATAGCACTAAGTGCCTTTAAAAAGAAATTGGAAACATCACACATAAGCATCTTAACAACACAACTGGAAGCCCTAGAAAAAAAGAAGCAGAAACACCCAAGAGGAGTTGACATCTGGAAATAATCAATCTCAGGGCTGAAATTAACAAATTAGAAACTAAGAAAACAGTCTAAAGAATCAACAAAACCAAGAGCTGGTCCTTTGAGAAAATCAACAAGATAGACAGACCATTGTGCAAACTAACTAAAAGGCAGAGAGACAGTATTGAAATCAACAAAATCAGAAATGAAAAGGGAGACATAACAACAGACACTGAAGAAATTCAAAGAATCATAAGATCCTACTTTGAAGGCATATACGCCACAAAATTTGAAAATCTAAGGGAAATGGACGATTTTCTTGATCAATTTCACTTGCCAAAGTTTGAATGAAGAACAGATAAACAAGCTAAATAGTCCCATTTCCCCTACAGAAATAGAAGCAATCATCGATGGTCTCCCAACCAAAAAAAGCCCAGGGCCAGATGGTTTCAGTGCAGAATTCTACCAGACCTTCAAGGGCGAGCTAATACCGATACTCTTCAAGCTACTCCAAAAAGTAGAAATGGATGGAAAATTACCAAATTCATTCTATGTGGCCATAGTCTCATTGATACCTAAACCTCACAAAGACTCAACAAAGAAAGAGAATTTCAGACCAATTTCTCTTATGAACATCGATGCAAAAATACTAAATAAAATACTGGCAAAAGGAATACAGGAAGACATCAAAGATATCATTCATCATGACCAAGTAGGCTTCATTCCAGGCATGCAGGGATGGTTTAATATATGGAAATCCATCAATGTAATCCACCATATAAACAAACTGAAAATAAAAAAACCACATGATCATCTCCTTGGATGCAGAGAAAGCATTTGATAAAATGCAACACCCATTCATGTTTAAAGTTTTAGAGAGATCGGGGATACAAGGCACTACCTTCAACATAATAAAGGCTATATACAGCAAGCCAATAGCCAAAATCAAAGTAAATGGTGAGATACTCAAGGAAATTCCTCTAAAATCGGGAAGAAGGCAAGGCTGCCCACTCTCTCCATATCTCTTCAATATAGTAACTCGAAGTTCTAGCCAGAGCATTAAGACAACAAAAGGAGATCAAGGGTATCCAAATGGGAAAGGAGGAAGTCAAATTATCCCTATTTGCAGATGATATGATAGTGTACATAAGTGATCCTCAAAATTCCACCAGAGAATTCCTAAAGCTGATAAACACCTTCAGCAAATTGGCTGGATACAAAATTAACTCAAAAAAGTCTGTAGCCTTCCTATACACAAATGACAAGCTTGCAGAGGAAGAAATTAGGAAAACCACACCCTTCACATTAGCCACAAGCAATATAAAATATCTAGGAGTTACCTTAACTAAGCAAGTGAAGGACTTGTATGAAAAAAATTTCAAAACTCTGAAGAAAGAGATTGAAGATGACCTGAGAAGATGGCATGATCTTCCTTGCTCATGGATCGGGAGAATTAACATAGTAAAAATGGGCATCCTACCAAAAGCAATCTACAGGTTCAAGGCAATCCCTATCAAAATACCTACACAATTTTTTAAAGACATTGAAAGTTCAATTCTGAACTTCATATGGAAAAACAAAAAACCCAGAAAGGTTAAAAGAATCTTGTACAATCAAAGGTGCTCCGGAGGAATCTCCATACCAGATCTCAAACTGTACTATAAAGCAATAGTAATTAAAACAGCATGGTACTGGCACAGCAACAGGCTGGTTGATCAGTGGAATCGAATAGAAGACCCAGATATGAATCCACACACATATGGTCACTTGATTTTTGACAAAGAAGCCAAATCCATTCAATGGAAAAAGGATAGCATCTTCAACAAATGGTGCTGGTCTAACTGGAGGTCTATGTGTAAAAAAATGAAACTGGACCCATATTTGTCACCTTGCACAAAACTCAAATCCAAGTGGATTAAAGACCTCAACATAAAACCAGAGACACTAAGTCACTTAGAGGAAAAAGTGGGAAAGAGCGTGGAACATATTGGCACAGGAGACAACTTCCTGAACAGAACACCAACGGCCCAGGCCTTAATATCAACCATTAATAAATGGGACCTCATGAGGCTGAGAAGCTTCTGTAAGGCAGGAGACACTGTCAAGAGAACAAAGCGACAGCCTACAGACTGGGAAAAAATCTTCACCAACCCTACATCTGACAAAGGTCTAATATCCAAAATATATAAAGAACTCAAGAAATTAAACACCACCAAACCGAATAACCCAATTGAGAAATGGGGCTTGGAACTGAACAGAGAATTCTCAACAGAGGAGTATCAAATGGCTGAGAAACACTTAAAGAAATGCTCAACCTCCTTAGTCATCAGGGAAATGCAAATCAAAACAACTCTGAGATTCCATCTTACACCCATCAGAATGGCTAAGATCAAAAACTCAAGTGACACCCCATGCTGGCGAGGATGTGGGGAGAGAGGAACACTCCTTCATTGCTGGTGGGAATGCAAACTAGTACAGACACTTTGGAAATCTATCTGGTGCTATCTCAGAAAAATGGGAATAGGGCTTCCTCAAGACCCAACTCTTCCACTCCTTGGAATATACCCAGAAGATGCTCCAGCACACAACAAGAAAATTTGCTCAACCATGTTCATAGCAGCCTTTTTCATAATAGCCAGAACATGGAAACAGCCTAAGTGTCCCTCAGTAGAAGAGTGGATAAAGAAACTGTGGTACATATACACTATGGAATACTACTCAGCTATTAAAAACAAGGAATTCCCGAAATTTGTGGATAAATGGATTGAGCTAGAAATGATCATAATGAGTGAGTTAACCCAGAAGCAGAAAGAATCAAATGGTATATACTCACTTATATCTACATACTAGCCCAAGGGGCATGTCCCACGAAAGCCTTCACTTACCAGGAAACGGGGACAGAGGGGAGGGCATCGTATTGGGACTCTAAATGAGAGACGCATGGGAGAATAGCAAAATAAAAGGATCCAGAGGGTCCTAGAAATCTACAAGTAGAACAATATGATAGGCAGATTTGGGCCCAGGGGTCCCGCTCAAACTAAGGCACCAGCCAAGGACAATACAGGAGGTAAACTTTAAATGCCTTCCCAGATCTAGCCAATGGTCAGAATATACTCCACAGTTGAGTGGAGAGTGTGATATGACTTTCTCACGTACTATGGTGCCTCACATTTGACCATGTCCCCTGGAGGGGGAGACCTGGTGGCACTCAGAGGAAGGACAGCAGGTAGCCAAGAAGAGACTTGATACCCTATGAGAATATATAGGGGAGGTAATCCCCCTCAGGAACAGTCATAGGGGAGGGGAATAATGGAAAAATGGCGGGATGAGGAATGGGAGGATACAAGGGATAGGATAAACATTGAGATGTAACAAAAATAAATTAATAAAAAAATAATAATAAAAAAAATTCAAGTGACACAACATGCTGGCGAATATGTGGAGAAAGAGGAACACTCCTTCACTGCTGGTGAGAATGCAGACTAGTGCAGGCACTTTGGAAATATATCTGGTGGTATCTCAGAAAACTGGGAATAGGGTTCCTCAAGACCCAGCTATTCCACTCCTTGGAATATACCCAGAAGATGCTTCAGCACACAACAGGGACATATGCTCAACCATGTTCATAGCAGCTTTATTCATAATAGCCTGAATACAGAAACAGCCTAAGTGTCCACCAGTAGAAGAATGGATAAAGAAATTGTGGTACATTTACACTATGGAATACTACTCAGCTATTAAAAACAAGGAAGTCCCGAAATTTCTGGACAAATGGATTGAACTAGAAGTGATCATAATGAGTGAGTTCACCCAGAAGCAGAAAGAGTCAAACAGTATATGCTCACTTATAACTGGACACTAGCTCAAGGGGCATGTCCCATGAAAATCTTCACTTAATAGGAAAGTGGGTTAGAGGTGAGGACGTCATATTGGAACTCTAGGTGAGAGAAATATAGGAGATGGAGAAATAGAAGGACCCAGAAGGGTCCTAGAAACCTACAAGAAGAACACTATGATGGCCGGATCTGGGCCCAGGGGTTCTGCTCGAACTATGGCACCAACCAAGGACAATACGTGCAGTCATCATCAAACCCCTACTGAGATCTAGCCAAGGGACAGGACATTCTCCACAGTTAAGTGGAGAGTGGGGGCTGACTTTCACATAAGCTCTGGTGCCCCATATTTGGCCATGTCCCTTTGATGGCGTGGTCAGATGGCACTCAGAAGAAGGATAGCAGAATACGAAGAAGAGACTTGATACTCAGACTCATATTCAGGGGAGTCCTCCTTAGTCACAGTTATAGGGAAAGGTAATGGGGTAAAAGTGGGAGGGAGGGAGGAATGTGAGGATGTACGGAATGGGATAGCAATTAAGATGCAATATGAATCATTTTATTTTTCAATTAAAAAATTGATGTGTGAGAATTTTCCAGAAAATGGTAAGCATAGTGAAATACCCAAATATCACATCACAATTATGACATAAGGATAGGTTGGCTACTTTGACATAGGAAAGTAATCAGTAAAATTTTATCAAAAATGGGAGTAATAGAGAAGCAAGAATCAATCAAATACAGTGCTATATTTCAAAGAACATGCCATAATGTATCCCCTTACTCTCTATACTTGAAAAAAAGAGATCATGATTGTGAAAAACAAATATTTATAGTGTGTTCCACTAACAATCTAGAACACTAGAAATCTTAAATGAAATTGCCAAGAATAAATTTCCTATGTTATTCAGAAAGTTTCTTCCTGTTATGTACCTATATATCCATCTCTTAGCACAATCAGAACAGCTCATTACAGAATTAGAAGTCATGCACATGTTTAATGTTGAGTTTTATGTGTGCAACAAGATCCAGAGAATACCAATGCTCTGTGCTTCATCTCAACTATTAGGGGAAAAGCCCCCACAGTAGAGGGCTAGGTGAGGAAGGAAGAGGGGATAAATGATGTAGGAAGAGGGTATGAGGGAGGGAGAGTTGGATCAGGATGTAATAAGGGAGAGGACTATAATCAGGATGTAAAAAATTAAAACTTCAAAACAAAGAGGTATCTTATATTCATAATACCACTACATGGGAATAGCTCTGAGACATGCTGAATCATGAATGTCTATGCATAGTCAATGCTTTGTATTGGTTACAGAATACATGGAACTTAGGACTAGATGCCATTCTTCATGTGTCATGAATGAAATTTACAAATGTCTTTCTTCTGTTCATGCAAAGAGCAGAGAACTAGCTTCAGTTGCTATGTGCACCATGCATACCTCATACATGTATAATTTTAGGATGGTATAATGCTTCTCAGAGCAAAAGAACCAGACATTGAAGGTGGATCAGACCTAACAGGATTCATTCCTCTCAACATGCTGGATGCTGACATCCTACATCTTTCACATTCCAGCACCAAGTGCTTCAGTCATTGTTCTCCATGGAAACAAGACAGATTTCAAGATAGCATCAAAGAAACCTTTTATACCCAATTGGTCCAGCATTTCAGATCATCTCCCACAGGACTTTTATTAAGCCTGGAAGTTCTCAACATTTAGAAACTAGACCACAAATGATATTCCTACCTTCTTTAACCATTTCCCACAATTCTATTTGGGTCCCTACAAAGGTATTATTAACCCCAAACCAGCAAGAAGAAACACTAAGAAAAAAACACCCTATTTCCCTCAGTGGGGGTTGGGTAGGTTTTTGGATGTTTTCTTGGGCTGTAGGTGTTTATTTTCACTCAGATTGGTTATAAGTTACTAGTAGTCTTACCCAGAGAGAAAACATAGATGGACTCAGGGATCTCTCTTTGTTCCTTTATCATTCTTTCTTAGGTTTGGAGATGAGGCCTGAAAAGAGAGAAGGAGGAATGTAGATGTGCATGGGAAAGATATGACAAAAAGTGGATTGTGGTGTGGACCCCCCAACTTAAGGCGTTAACTGTGCATGCAAGGTTATTTTCAATTCATTGGTATAGAAATTTATATATTGATGCAAAATAAGTTTGATTTTAATATATTTGTTTAGAATTCAAATTTAAGATTCTACACACACACACACACACACACACACACACACACACACACACACAGAGTCTAATATGAGGTACTGTACCTATACCATTCAAGTAGAATACAAGATTTAAATCCAATTCTTGGAAAATGCTATTGCAGGCTGTTTAGGATAAGTAAGTTAGACAAGTTAATTGTCACTTGCTCAAATGGGGGTCATTTCAATTATTACTTTATTTATGCCATAAAAATGTAACAGATAGGTATGATTCTATAGACAGATAAGATAAAATAGTTAAGGTCTTCAAACGCCTCAGAGACCTACAGAATATGGCATTTAAAGATGTTTATACTGTTTTAATGATGCTTTGACAAGAAGACAACTCCTGACTACACTCAGCCTACCTCAAAGATGATGGTGAGCATCAGTGAATCTCCTCATGGAGATGGCTTCCAATATGGCAAACCAGCCACTGGTAAAGGGTCTTCGTTTCAAACACTGACAAAATTCTGCATAAAACTTGGCAAGCTTAGATGCAGACAGAGTCAATGGCCAAATTCTTCCAATACAGAGTAAACAAGTCCTCAATAGTTCCTTTCTCACAAATATGCCTTTCATATATACTGGTCTAGAAGGCTGAAAATGATGCTCCAACGTTTTAGAAAGCTATGGGCGACTGTTGAGGCAGTAAACTGTCTCTGTGATTTTTAATGATTAAACTAGGAAGCTGTCTACTCACACTTTCTGTTTACTCAGATAATTAATTTTACTCTCCCTCAAGTCTCTGATTGGGAAGATAACCAAATAGTTCAGTTTCACAATTAAGCCCAGTTGTTTAGTGATTAAGTTGTCTATAGGTCTAGATAGATGATATAAGTTGATAGAGATGAGATATATTAGATATTGAGTTAAATTAAGAATTTTAGGCTCACTGAGACAGGAAAATGTTTTCTTCACAGTTGCCAAATTCGAATAGCCAATACATTGTGACTGTAACGTGAAGGTAATTCCTGAATATTATGTGGCTCTTTTGCTGCATGTGGTTTATTTTATAGAGGTGTAATAATATAAACACATATGTAAAATTTTTTAATTAATGATAGAAGAACATCTATTACTCTACACACAAAAAAAATTGTCCTTTTCCCCACATTCAATGTAGTCTATTTCATCTAAGCAAGTTTCAATGTCCATATTTATTCAAGGCAATTTTCTACAGGAAATGCATTTTCTATAATGAACCTAAGAGGTTAAACTACAGGAGACTCATGCCAGGAAATGAAGTAAGCCAAATGATGACCTTCACCTTGTCTTTCTTCCTCCAGACCAAACACCTAGGCAAACACCCATCTCTGCAAGTGAATACCTGCTGGAGCCTTCCACGCTTCTGGCCCCATCTTTTCTTGATCCTGCTAATCTTCCTCTATTAATCCCTCTCACAGAACTCAATCTTTTTCCACAAACAGGTTAAGTTAGGATGAAAGCAAATGTTTACCTCACCGCCTCATCCCCCATATCCAAACTCCCAGTCTTACTCCCAGTGATATATCAGGTTGACCAGTTGACTTCTTTTCATTCTCTACCCTCATTAAAGGACACTACAAAAAGTAGATCCTGATATACCATCCTTCTCTCTCCTGCACTGGAACCTCTCCAGAAATCTAGTATATCACAATTTTTAAATGTCATGTACCAAAGTCCAGGAACACATTTTAACTGGAACCCCAGTGCTCATAACTATCAGAATATCAGAAAATTTTCTGCTTCACAAATCAAATCCTTCATACTCTTTTCCAGTCTTGATGAGAGTCAGAAACCAATGAACAGATCACCAACACAACTTAAGACTGTAATTTTTCTAATCTAAGATGCTTATGTATTCTGTGGAGAACAGCAACTCTACCACAGTAGTCAACAAATATTTGAGCATAGCTGAGGCACAAGTAAAAAGCCTTAAAACGGGAGGGGGTCCAAGATTTCTAATCTAAGATGTTTATGTATTCTGCGGAGAACAGCAACTCTACCACAGTAGTCAATAAATATTTGAGCATAGCTGAGGCACAAGTAAAAAGCCTTAAAACGAGAGGGATCCAAGATGGTGGCACCAACCATGCACAGTAACTAATCTGGAAGACAGAGCCTAGGGACTGGGCTGGGAGCTACAGACCACAAGACCTGGAGATCCCTATGCGAGAGGGCTCCACAAAGTGTAGAGCACAGGTGGGTCTGGCCTCAGGCCACCCAATTGGTCCACTGAGGACTGCTGCCTAATCCCTAGAGGGTGGCCACATACCTGCCTACACACTGTAGCTCTATTCTATATCTCAGACTCTGTGTCCAGGACAGAACAGTGGACAGTGAAAGACCAGCATCTTGATCTTCTGGCCCACGGGAGGACCCAGAGAATGAGTAGATCTGACCTCTCACCACTCTTCCAGTACACAGTAACACCTACATCCCTACAAGCCAATGGCAGGGTCTCCAAAGCCCAACCAATGGCAGGATAGTAGACTGCATCTACAGTCTCTCAGACTGAACCTTGGGCTGCAGAGTACCAGGACCAGCCTCTGCTCACAGAGAGAGGAGATGAGAGTATGGAGAAAAGTGCCATGTAGCTGAAACCAAGTCACCTGGAAGATCCAAGGAAATCTTCCCAGATCAACACATGTAAAGGGTCTCGACCTATAGCCACTCACCAATGAGCTGCTCTCAACGAGGAATGAAGGATGCAAGAAACTACCTCCCAATGTCACAAACAGCAAGATGACTAAAGGTCATCATAAAAAACACAAATAACAAAAGCCAAAATAATATGTCATCTATAGAACGCAGTTATCCAAAAATAATTCAATCCTGGGACTCAAACACAATTGAAGCACAAGAACATGACCTCAAACCCCTAGTAACGAAGATGATAACAGGGGAAATGAATGAATTCCATAAACAAATACAGGAAGATGTAACCAAACAAATTGAAGACATTAGAGAGAGATCATGACAGAACTCTATAGAGAGGAAATGAAGAGATTACTGGAAATTTTTCAGGAAAATGCAAACAATCAGATGAAGGAAAGGAACAAAGATCTGCAAGATCTGAAGATGAAAACAGAAACAATGATAAAAACACAGAGAGAAGAAAGCCAGGAAGAAGAGAACTTAGAGAAGAAAAAGAGGAAATGCAGAGGTAAGCTTCACTAACGGAATTCAAGAGATGAAGGAAAGAATCTCATGTGTAGACGAGACAATAGAAGGATTTAATGCAACCAGCAAAGAAAATGTTATGTCTGAAAACTTCCTGACCAAAACTTCCAAGAAATCAAGGATACCAGTAGGCACCTAAGGATAATAGGACTTGAAGAAAAAGAAGATGCCCAGCTCCAAGGCACAGAAATATTTTCAACAAAATCACAGGAGAAAATTTGCCCAAATTTAAAGTAAGAGATGACTATAAACACAAAAGAGGTCTACAGAACACTGACAAAGAATAGACCAGAAACAAAAATCCTCCTTTTGTATAACAAACAAAACACAAAATGTACAGAACAAAGAAAAAATATTAAAAATGACAAGAGAAAAAGACCAAGTGACGTAGAATGGCAAACTTATCAGAACTACACCTGCCTTCTCAGCAGCAACCATAAGAGCCAGAAGTGCTGGGCTGACATCCTGCAAACCATAAGAGACCACAGATGCAGTCCAGATTACTATACTCAGGAAAACTTTAAATGAACATTAATGGAGAAAACAAGATATTCCATGACAAAAACAAATTTAAGCAGATTATATCTACAAATCTAGCCCTGAAAATCCAGGGAATCCAAGGGGTTTTGGAAATTGTGCTTCAAGCTGGGTTTGGTGGGAAATATCTGAAATCCCAACTCCAGGGTGGCCGATGGCAGCAAATCTTATCTTGAGGGCATGCCTGGGCTGCACTGCCAAGACTGCCATCAAGCCTGACTCTTTGAAATCCATCCCAGGAGTCACATGGCAAAAAGAGAAGACACTTACCCAAAGTCGTCCTATAACCTCCATGTGTATGAAGTGGCACACATGCATAATATTATGTAAAATAGATATATTCATTTTTAAATTCTAGGCACACACCAGCAAATGCTTAGTCTTCAGATGATTAAATGACCAAGTGAATGTAATCTAAGTCTCTTCCACCTCTATCATTAGTCCCCTCATCTCCTAGTTTTATACTCTCATACTCAAATTCCAATCACCCATCAATCATCTAAAGCTGAGAGAATGAAACTGAATATTTTAAAGAAAAATGTATATCACTGTTTAAAAGTCTCGCTTGAGCCAAATTGTGAATATAAATTTGATTGGATTAAGAGGAGACAGGTCAGGAGTGAGATAGGAAGTTGCATTACCAATAAATATCCTGTGGAGGAGGGTACCACTCTGGAATTCAGCTGGAGACTAGAAGACAGAGGAGAACAAAGGAGAGGTGAGAACAGTTGGGCAAGTTTTCTTCACTTATTAGCTCTCTGCCAGGTTTAGAGGAAAGACTTATTACCCTGCATGTATTTTCTGAGGCTAGCCAATGCTGGGCAGTGTGTGACACAGGGACACAGGGGCCCCTGCTCAGGCAGGACATGGTGGAAGAGAGACTTTCACTGCCAAGCCTGGTGATGGTGATTGTCTTCATTCTCTTGAGACCAATCAGTACTTGACTGAAGCTGTGACTTGGGAGATGTATTATTCCCATAGGCTCATTTGATATCGATGTGGGACAATGGAGCAGGAAAGTTCCTCGGTCAAGGTCAGCATTGTCCAATAGAAAGAGAACATGACACACATATGTAATGACAAACATTTTAATTAATAACATGGAGAATATAAAATTAGATAATGTATCTCAATTTATTTCAATATGAAAAAATAAAGATCAATATGAAAAATATCTGCTTGACCAGAGGAACCATGTTCGAATCCCAGCACCCATTCCCACACCAGGGGATGTGACACCTCAGGCTTCCATGAGCACTTATGTGCACATATATGCATATAGACATGTGTAACTATAAATAATAAAAATGAATTTACTATATAATACATGTAATTAGATAAACAATGTTAATGAAATAGTTTGTGTTCTTTTTCTCCTCTTTCAAACTGTGTATTTTATATTCACAGCACATTGCAATTCAGGTAAGTCCATTTGGACCAGTGGAATGGTTCAATGAGTATAGGAGCTTGCCACCAATCTAACAACCAGAGATCAATCCCGAGGCCCCATATGGTGAAAGGAGAAGGACGACTCCACAAGTTGTCATTTGACCTTCACACATGCTCCATGGTGCAAACACCTCTGCACACATATACACACAAAAATAAATATTAAACAAGGACAGATGCACTCCTTTTCAGGTGTCCCATAGCCACATGTAGGCTAGAGACTACCACACTGAAAAATGTAGATAGAAACCCTCTCATGCCCATAACAGAGAGATCAGGGAGAAATTGCATCTTTCTTTCCACCTAGCATTTCAATTAGTAGAAGTTCCAGGTTAGAAGTCAGGTATATCTGTTTTTATGTTTGTTATTAAAACCTATTATTAATGACTGTGATAGTCAAGTGTCTTCCCTGTGCATGCAAAGATGACAATCCCTCAGGATCTAGCAGTCATTCAGCTCATTAAAAATTTCAGAATCATGTATGATTTTCCCTTGAGGTGCTGACCATGGCTCATCTCTCTCTCTCTCTCTCTCTCTCTCTCTCTCTCTCTCTCTCTCTCTCTCTCTCTCTCAAGAAAAAGTGCCTGTTTTTTATGCTGCCATTATCTGCAAATCCCTGTGTGTTTGAAATGTGGATATATCTGCCACCTCTGATGCATCGACTCACAAGAAGAAAGTCCTGAGGGAGATGGTATATTGTGTCCCAATTTCACTGTTGTCTCTTTGAAGGAAGACATCCTACCTGCTAATGTGTTAGGGAGCCTGGTTCCCAAGATAAAAAAAAAACTAGAGCCAGCACTGAATCATATTCTAAAAAATTAACCCAAGGATGAAATATTTTAAGGTAAGAAGTCTACAGATATCTCTAAACACATAAGGTGCTCTGGGGAAACCAACTTTGCAACATCTCCTAGTTAAACTTTGAACATTAGCTAATACCAGGAACATAATATTTCATTCTTCCCCAAACACAGAAGCTCTAAATTCTCTGATTATAGACTATGAGTGTCTGGGAATGTTGTCTGCCTCTGCCTCTGAAGTTCACCATCACATGACACCCATCTAGAGATTATTTTATTTTTATTAAATGTGAATGAATGTTTGCCTGCATGTATGTGTTGGGGGTTGGTCTGATATACTTTGATGCTAACTAACAAAAAGCCATCACACCTGGGCAGGGCAAATGGGATAGGTGTGGCTAAGGTTGCCAGGCTTGGAGAGACAGGAAGAACCTTGGGAAGAAGGGAAACACAAGAGAGAAGAGAGAAGGAGGTCCCACCCTCATGGGTTAGATAATGGAAAAGCACATGACCAGTATGGATGGAGATTTGGCCCAGATGAAGAACATTAGCAAGTTTATGGGTTTATGGATGGGAGGTAGCTTGATAGAAATTATTGGAAGCAGATGGCATGCGACTCGGGCACATATAGCATACCTGATCCACTATGGAAACTAGTTTATAAGATTAATTTCTGCCCTGCACCAGGTTAACTAAGGTATTTTAAAATATAACAGTTATCTGTGTCTGTGACTTGATTGATTGCTATAAGGTTAGAAAATACTGCTGTAACAATAATTATACACTTGATAATGAACATTATTAGGCCATACTGGAAAGTTAAAAATAAACTGGCACCCAACACGGTAAGCCTAATTGTATTGATTGTTTCACTGCATCATGTATGTTCACCACATGCAAACCTGGGTGTGCATGGAAGCCAGAAGGCAATTGGATACCCAGAACCTGGAGTTCTAAGGGATTGGAAGGCACCATATGAGTGCTCAAAACTTCATCTCGCTCTCCATAGGAGCAGAGAGTGCCCTTTAACACTGAGCCTCTCTCCAAACCATCCTCCTGGAAAAATTTAAGAACATACAATATTCTGGTGGTACCCTATATAGGACCCTACTATCCAGTATCATAACTGATCAATAGGTACCAAATTCTTGGATGTGGCCTGTATAATAATAATAATACTTTGAAAAATCATAAGTAAAGTATGCTGGCACAATACTAATTATTCATATTGCTTTTTAAAATTTTCAATCACATTTATTTGTGTGTATTGTTACACACACAATATAGCATGTGTGTGTGTGTGTGTGTGTGTGTGTGTGTGTGTGTGTGTGTGTAGGTGAGAGGATAACTTCTGAGAGTGAATTCTCTCCTACAATGAGGGTCCCTGGGCTCACACTCAGACCATCCAGCTTGCAGAGCAAGATTTTACTTGCTAAGCTGTATTACCAGCCCTCATATTACTTTTGATGTATTTATGAGAAAATATAAAATAGTGTTGAGGTTATTTTGACAACACTAGCCCAGAAGGTAGCTTGTGTATCAATTACCTGACAATCTGGCTTGAGGAAGATTTTTATTCTGTATCACTATGATTTATTGAGATTGTTGATTCTGGGGCAACCCAGCTGGTATTGATACTGTTGACACACAGTCCACATGTTGATTAGAAAAAGCCTATACCAGTAAATATGACCTCTGTCTGACAATGCAACACAGGAGCTGAAGTGCTAAAAATGTTCCAGGTTATTAGATGTACAGAGTACAGAGGAAGCATTGAGATATAGTAAATCATCCAGGTGCTCAAGGACCCAAAGTAGAGTGGTGAAAGTCATTGGATGATTGTTCAAGTAGATTTAGGTCTGGTTACATACAGCCCCAGGGCCTAGTGCCTACACCATGAGCTTACTACATACACTCATGTGGAGGACAGAGGATTCAAGAAAATAATTTTTGTGGCATCCAAGCAAATTCTCCCTCTATATGTATTTGTGTCTATATGTTCTCAGAAAGGAATCCAGGTCACCAGGCTTTCAAGGAATAGGCCTTTACCCACTCAGCCATCTCCTCATCTTCTATATTGCATTTATTCTGCATTGCTTTTATGATTTCTTAGAGGATGGTGTGCAGATAAAACGGACTCTCATCATCCAGTAATGTGTATAAATATCTGATGTCAAGAGGTCTGCCTAGACTTACCTTGATTCCTGAACCCCAACCCCAGGTTCATCAAAATGTGCACAGTCTTTATTCCTGGTGGCTGTTTGAAGTGTGGTATGATGGGTGTGCGTTTCTGCCTACCTCGATCTAAAATATCAGCTGATTGGAAAAAAGAGTTTTTTCCAACTTATCTTCTTTGTTTTGGTTTGTTGTTGTGGCAAGGTCACACACTGTAGACCTAGGTGCCCTGGAACTCATATAGATCCACCTGCTTCTGCCTCAGAGTGCTGTAATGAAAGACACACACCACCATACCCCACCTCCATTGTTTATTTTTTGCTCCATGCAAAAATATATATAAGATGCTGAAATGCTTTCCAGAATACTTTTTGTCTACAATAACTACTTCTTCAACTAGTAACCAGCATAGTTTTTTCCCACTTAGCCAAGTAATTATGAAGCTCTCCTAATAACAGTTTGTTGCTATGTTAAAACACTGACTAAATCAACTCAGGGAAATAAAAGGTTTATTTATCTTACACTTCTATGTCAGTGTCAGTCATTTAGGGGCATCAGGGCAGGAACTCAAGAATTTTGAGGAGAAATCATGGAGGAACAGTACAGTTTCCAGGAAACCAATGCATACATCAATTGCATGTCTCTATACCTAGAACTTGGGAGACAGAGATAGGTGACACTCTGTGTGTTCAATGCTATCTAGATATATATAATGAGTTCCAAACCAGCCCTCCCCATGCAGATTCATGACCATGTGAATTCCTTCTTGTATCTGGACTTCTCCAAATTAAGCTGCCTATACTTGGGACTCTGAGAAATAACTGTATGCATGTATGAATGTACATGCGGAAGCCAGAGGATAGCACCTTTATTTTTTGTTGTTTGTTAGTTTTTGTGGGCTGGGCTAAGTTAATTGGGAAGGGAGCACAGAGCTCTACTTATCTCCCCCTAGCGACAACTCACCTGATATTTTTATGTGACTCTTCGGTCTTGAATTCAAATCCTCAAAATTACAAAGGCCAGTATTTTATCAGGTGACATATCTCTCCAGGCCTCTTTACTTTTTATAACTGTAAAAAAGAAAAAACATGTCTGGAATGAAATTACTAGGGCTGATGAGGTGGCTTAGCAGATCTTGTGCCAAGCCTGATAACCTCAGTTTTATATTGCCGTGTAGAAAGAGAGAACCAAGTCCTTCAATTTATCCTCTGACTTCTACACACATAATTGCAGAGCACACACACGCACACACACACACACACACACACACACACACACACACACACACACACACACACACACACATAATGCAAAACAAATTTTTGGGCTTTTTCTGAGACAAGTTTCTCCATGTGGTTCTGGATGTCCTGGAACTGACTCTATAGACGTGATTGATCTATAATTCTGAAGTCTGTCTTGCTCAGCCTCCTAAATGCTGGGAACAAAGGTGCGTGTCACTATACTTGCTTTAAATCAATTTTTTAAAAAGAATACAATTGCGTACTCACCAGCATTAACTAGATAACTACAAAGATTAGTATATTCCTACTCTATAATTAATATTGTATCATCTACACTTCAAATATTGATTACATAAGTCAAATACTCAACAGTGTAGAAATATCCTACTGTGGTTTAGAGACACATTTTGTGAGACCTACTTTTATTCTAAATGTTAAAACTTACATGACTAGGTTCAAAGGTCTTGAAATTTTCCACAAAATGTGCTTTTAAAAAAAGTAGAATTAAACAAAATGGAGATGTATGAATGACAGAGTCCATGTTGGCTTCTTGTCTTTGCTGAATCACTTGATTTTTTTGTACAAGCTGTGTCCACCTAGCCCACCAAAAGCGCCTGCAGTCCGTGGGTCAGAAAGGACCCAAATTGGAGCCGGGTGCAAGGGACCGAGCCTGCAGACCAGTGCAGATAGAAGCCAGTGTTGACAGTTCATACAGCCCCAGGAGGATCTCCCACGTAGCTGGGTCCTCCTAGGCCAGGAGGAGCATGCAGCCTGCAGGGCAAAACAGGCCCAAATTGGAGCCAGATGCAGGAGGCTAAGCCTGCAGACCCCCCAGCAAATATAACTCAGATTGGACAGCTCCCACAGCCCCAGCAGGATCTCCCATGCTCTCCGGAGAGGCTGGGCAACCCTGAGGTATCTATACACTGATTTAAAAGGCGACTATAGCTCAGAGAGTCTGACCCAGACAGGGTCTAGACTACATGGCTGAAGGAACTGCAAGTGGCTTGGAACAACATGCCCAGCTAGAGTGTGTCCCACATATGGACTGAAAAGGTCCCTGTCTCTGGGCCTTAGTATATTGATCCTGAAGAGTCCAACAAACCAAACCTAGCTGGATCAGTTCCCACAGCCCCAGCAAGATCTCTCACACTCTACGGAGAGGCTGAACACCCCTGTGGTGTCTATACACTCCTCTAAAAGGTGCCCATAGCTCAGGTGGGTGTGATCCCAGCGAGGTCTTGTCTACAGGGCCATGGAAAGTGCAGGCACCTGGGAACAACTTGTCCAGATGAATCTTGCCTGCCACTATCTGCATCCCCCAAACAGCTGGACTGCATCAGAGCACTAATGTAAAAGGGACCAGGCAGAACCCTACCTCTGCTGATCCAGCCTAGAGCCTAAGGTGTAGAGCAAAGTCTCCAGGAGTGGAAACTATGTCACCTGCCTGTTCTAGGGAAGAACTCCCTGATCCCCACAGGCAAAGGCATGTGACCTATAATCATTCACCAAATATCCGCTCTCAACGACCAGTGAAGGACATGAGAAACTACATCCCAACATCAGAAACAGCAAAGTGACTAAAGAACAGCATAAAACTACACATAACAAAACCAAAAACAGTCCGGCATCTCCAGATTCCATCTATCCCAAAGAAAACAACCCTGAGAGCCCAAACACAATCAAATTACAAGAAAACGACCTCACTTCCTTAGTAAGGAAGATAATAGTTGAAGAAATGAATAAACTGTGTAAACAGCTGCTGGAGGATGCAAGCAAACAGATTAAAGACATAAAAGAGACATATTGAGAGGCACTGGAAGAATTTCAGGAAAATACTAACAAACAGACGAAGAAAGTCAATAAAACAGTTCAAGATCTGAAGACAAAAATGGATTCTATGATGAAGGAACACACAGAGGAAAAACATGATCGAGAGGCCTTAGAGAAGAAAGCAAGCAACAAAGAGACAACTTTCTCTAAAAGAATCCAAGAAATGCAGGGACGAATCTTGGGACTTGAAGATACAATTCTAGAACTCAAAACAACCATCAAAGAAAATACTAAATCTGAAAAGTTCCTGACACAGAACATCCAAAAAAAAAAAAAAAAATCAAGGACACCATGAAAAGACAAAAAGTGAGAATAATAGGCATTGCGGAAAGAGAAGACGCCTGACTCCATGGCCCAGAAAATATCTTCAACAAAATCATAGAAGAAAATGTCCCCAATCTGAAGAGGGAGATGCATATGAACATACAAGAGGCCTACAAAACACCAAATAGAATAGACCAGAAAAGAAAATCTTCCCACCACTTAATAATAAAAGCACAAAATATACAGAACAAAGGAAAACATTAAAAGCGGCAAGAGAAAAAGGCAGAGCAACATACAATGGCACACCTATCAGAATTACACCTGACTTCTCAGAAGAGACCCTGAAAGCCAGAGGGGCCTGGACAGAGGTCCTGCAAACCCCAAGAGACCACAGATGCCAGACCAGACTACTATACCCAGAGAAACTAAGAATAATCATTGGCGGAGAAAACAAAATATTCCATGACAGAAACAAATTCAAACAGTACCTATCCACAAATCCAGCTTTGGTGATAGAAGGATCAGGAGGGTATAGGAGCTTCACTAGGAGACACACACCTCAAAAACCTCTGGCTCCAGGAAAGCCTTCAGAGACTGATGTACCAACAAATGACCATGCATGGACATGACCTAGACCTCCTGATCAGATGTAGTCAATAGGCAGCTTAGTCTCCATATGGGCACCCCAATATATGGAAAAGGGGTGTCTTTGACATGGACTTTGTTCCATTTACCAGGCCATAGAGGAAGAAGATACAGGCACCCATGATGAGACTTGATAGGCTGGGAGCAGATGGTAGTGAAAGAGTGTTCACACTTTCTGAAGACTAATGGAGGAGCCTAGAGTGCAGTGGTTGGGAGTGTGGTATTGGGAGGAGATGTAGTGGAAACAATCTGGATATAAAGTGAATAGTTTTTAAAAATTAATATTTAAAAAATAGAAAGAATCGACAAAACTGAACACAATCAACAAGATAGACAAATTCTTAACCAACTAATTAAAAGGCAGAGAGATAATATCTAAATTAACAAAATCAGAAATGAAAAGGAGAACATAAATACAGATACTGAGGAAATCCAAAGAATCCTTCAAAAACAAATACTCCACAAAACTGGAAAGCCTACATAAAGTGAATAATTTTCTTAATTGATTCCATTTACCAAAATTAAAGTTATCTCAGGATAACAATATAAATAATCTTATAAACCCAAAGAAACAATCATTAAAGTCTCCCAACCAAAATGACCCCAGGAGCAGATTGTTGTAGTGCACAATACTTTCAAAGGAAAGCCAATACCAATACATATCAAACTATTGCACAAAATACAAACAGAAGGATCATTGCTAAAGTCATTCTATGATGCTTCAGTCACTTTGATACCTAAAGCACATAAAGAGTCAACCAAGAAAGAAAAATTCCCTTATTAACATTGACACAATAATACTCAATAAAATATTTACAAACAAAATTCTAGAACACATAAAAATCCTCATATAGCATGACTAAGTAGGCTTCATCCAGGCATGCAATGATGGTCCAACATATAAAAATACATCGATGTAATTCACCATACAAAGAAACTAAAAGAAAAAAGCTACATAATCATCTCATTAGGTGCTGAAAAATCCTTTGACAAAATCCAACACCACTTCATGTTAAAAGTCTTAATGATATCAGGAAAACAATCCCCATACCTAACCACAATAAAGGCAATAAACAGCAAGCCATTATCTAACATCAAATCAAATACAGAAAAACTTAAAGCAATTCCAATAAATGAGGAAGAGTAGGAGACTGGCAGCTCTCTTCATATCTATTCAACATAGTACTTGAAGTTCTTAGCTAGTGCAATAAGAAAACTAAAGGATATCAAGAGGATACAAAATGTAAAGAAAGAAATCACAGTATTCTTATTCCTGGATGATATAATATAATATATAAGTGACACTAAAAATTCTACCAGATGACTCCAACAGCTGACAAACACCTTCGGCAACTTGGCTGGATACAAAATTTACTCCAAAAAACTGTAGCCATCTACATTCAAATGAGAAAAGAATTGGGGAAACAAATAACCTTCAAAATAGTGACAAATATAAAATATTTGCTGTAACTCTAATAAAAAAGTTGAAGGCCAATAAGACAAAAGATTTAAGACTCTGAAAAAAGAAATTGAAGAAGATATAAGAAGATAGAACGATCGCCAATGCTCATAGATCAGTAGGGTTAACATATTCAAAAGTGGTATCTTAATATATATTTTTAAAAAGTGGTATCTTACCAAAAACAATCTATAGATTCAATGCATTTCCCATAGAAACTACAATACAATTCTTTGTAGGACTTGAAAGTAAAATTCTCAAATTCTTACGGAACAATTAAAAACAAAACCTCTGGATATAAAAAACAATCCTGTACAATAAAAGAATTTGTGGAGGCATCAGAATTTCACATGTCCAGTTCTACTATGAGCAATAGTAATTGAAACTGCATATTATTGTAATAAAAACAGACAGGTTGATCAACGGAATCAAATGGAAGATCCAGTATTAATCCCATTTAAGATCCTCAGCCATTACAGAAATGAACATCAGAAAGACTTCAAGATTCCATCTTACACCTGTCAGAATGGTTAAAATGAAATTTGAAAAAACAACAAGTGACAGCAGATGCTGTCAATGATCTAGAACAAGGGGAGCAGTCCTCCGTGGCTCTTTAGAATGCAAAATTGTAAAGTCACTATTGAAATCAATATGGCAGCTTCTCAGAATGTTGGCAATACTTCTACCTCAAGATCCAGCTATGACCCTGCAAGTCTCCAAATACTGGAGAGAGTATAGGCCCCCCTGGGGAATAGAAGATAAGGCACAACAAAACTACTGAATTAATGGGCTGCTAACGTGAAACACAGACTTGAGAGCGCCTCAGTCTGAAGAGCTGGGGAATATCAAAACTAATCCCGAGCACGCATCATGGCTGGACAGGCCCCGGGATTGGGAGTCACAAGGTTCAAACATCCTGTATTCTTCTGTGTACTGGAGTGTGTGTATTCCCTGGGAAAGAGTGGAAAGAACATCAAAACCAGTGCTTGAACACAGGCTGCTGATCCAAGACACAGACTTGAGGACTTCTCATAATTAACAGTTTTGGTGAATCAGAATCATCCAACACCATTCCCAAAGCATCTGGACATCCCCTGGGTACAGGAGTCACAAAATTTCAGCACCTTGCATCCTTCTGAATACTGGAATGAGTGCAGACCCACTGGGGGAACAGAGAATTGGCACAGGAAAAGCTGGAACACTGAAGATAAGCGTCTGGATCTCAGATACATCATTCTGGCCTCCAAGCCACTGTTCTACTCTGCTGCATATCCCGCTGAGGGACCAAGTACTCTGAAGAACCCTGTTCAATCCGGGATCCTAGGTGGCAGACCTCAGATGATTCTACCTCCAGGAGTACAGTGTCTGCCAAACCAGTAAAAAGAGGAGCTGTCTTCTAAAGGAATTCACTCCCTTGAATACCCATTTAGAAAACCTGAGACTACTCAATGGATGGCTAAAGAATGCGTAAAAAGACAACCAACAAAAAAACAAGACAACATAGCTCAAGCATAAATCCCAAACAACAGACACATTAACACAGCTGTATATGAAGAAAATGATCTTAAAGCTACATTTATTTGAGAACTATAAAGAGAAAATGAGTAGATCCTTCAAAGACTTACAGTAAAATACAAACAAATGACTAGAGGCCAAGAAGAACAAACAAAAAAAACTGAAATAAAAAAAGGTGAAGGAAATGAGTAAAGCTGTTCAAGACATGGAAAAATAATTAGAATCATTTAAACACACACAAACAGAGAAAACACTGGAAATGGAAAACTTAAAGAAGAGATCTGGCAGCGCAGAGATAAATATCACCAACAGAATTCAATGAATGGGTGATAATCTAAGGTGGTGAAGAAACAATAGAAATAATTTATACATTTATCAAAGAAAGTATCACAACAGAAAACTTTGTGACACAAACATCTACAAACATCTAAGAAATCAAGGATACCATGAAAGGTGTATTCTCATGATTATAAAAATAGGTGAAAAAGAACATGTCAGTTTCCAAGGACTAGAAAATATTTTCAAGAAATCATACAAGAAAATTTCCCCCAGCTAAGAAACATACAAAAGGCCTACAGAACACCAAATAGACTAGATCAGAAAAGAAGTTCCCCCAACAAAATAATATTCAAAGAACTAAATCTGCAGAACAAAGGAAGGATATTAAAATAAGCAAGGGGTAAAGATCAAGTAACATAAAGAGGCAGACCAAACAGAATTACGCTTATTTCCTCAATAGGGACTATGAATGTCAGAAGGCTGATGGCATGCAGACACTTAGAGACCACAGATGACAACCCAGACTACTATATCCAGAGAAATATTCAATCACTGTAGATGGAGAAAATATGATATTCCACTACAAATCCAAATTTAAACAATATCTATGCACCAACCTAGATCTACAGAAGATACTAGAAGGAAAACTCCAACACAATGAGGTAAACTACATACAAGAAAACACAGTGTATAGATAATCCCACAACAGCAGAGCCACACATTATCACCACCAACTCCACAATAAAAGGAAAAACAATGATTGGTCACTAATATCTGTAAACATCAATGACCCCAACTCCCCAACAAAAAGACACAGACAAACAGAATGGCTGCAGGAACCTGATACAACACTCTATTTCCTTCAAGAAACACATCTCACCAACAAGATAGACATTACCTGAGAGTAAAGTTACGGAAAAAGATTTTCCTAGCAAATAGACACAAGAAGCAAGCTAGAGTTGTCATTCTAAAATATAATAAAATATATATTCAATTAAAATTAATCAAGAAATATGAGGAAGAGCACTTCCTTCCTACCAAAGAAAAATCCACCAAGAGGATATCACAATCCTGTATATCTATGCTTCAAATACAAGGGAAACCACCTTCATAAAAGAAACACTTTTAAAGCTTAAATCATACATTGAGACTAACCATTTCATAGTGGGAGACCTCAAAACCCCCACTTTCACCAATGGACAATTCTTTGAAGCAGAAACTAAATAGAGAAATAATAAAGCAAACAGAGCTCCTGAATCAAATGGATCTAATAGACATCCACAGAACCTTTCACCCAAACACAAAATAATATAGCTTCTTCTCAGCACCTCAGGGAACCATCTCAAAAGTTGACCATATAATCAGTCACAAAGCAAGCCTCAACATATATAAAAATTCAAATGAACCCTGCATCTTCTCAGACCACAATGGTCTAAGGCTAAAGTTCAACAATAATAGAATTAACAAAAAGCCTACAAACGTATGGAAACTGAGCATTGAGCATTGGCAAGTAGATCAGGAATGAAAAGAAAGAAAGAAATTAAAGACTTTCTAGAATTCAATGAAAATGAAGGCACATCATATCCAAACAATGAAAGCAGTGCTAAGAGGAAAGTTCATAGCACTAAGTACAAGTGCATTCATAAAGAAGTCTGAGACATTGCATGTAAGCAACTTAATGGCACACCTGAAAACCCTAGGAAAAAAAGAAACAAATGCACCCAAGAGGAGTGGATGGCAAGAAATAAGGAAATAAGGGCTGAAGTCAATGAATTAAAAACAAAAAGTAATTAAAAGAATTAGCAAAACCAAGAGCTTGTTCTTTGAGAAAATCAACAAGATAGACAACTCCTTAGCCAAACTAACTAAAAGAAAAAGGGGGAATATTCAAATCCACAAAATCAGACATGAAAAGGAAATATAATAACAGAACCAAGGAAGTCCAAAGAAACATTGGCTCTTACTTCTAAAGTCTCTATGCCAAAAAATTGAAAATCTGTAAGATATGACAATTTTTTGATAAATTCCATTTACTAAAGTTGAATCAAGATCAGACAAACAAATTAAATAGCCCTATATCCACTCAGGAAATAGAAGCAGTCATCAAAATTCTCCCAATAAAAAAAAGCCAGGGCCAGATGGATTCAGCACAGAAATCTACAAGAATTTCAAAGAAAAACTATACCAATACTCCTCAAAATATTTCACATAACATAAGTGTCACCACCAAACTCATTCTATGATGCCACAGTCACACAAAGATGTCACACAGAGACCCAAGAAAGTAGGAGAACTTCAGACAAATTTTCCTTATGAACATTGATACAAAAATATGCAATAAAATACTGGCAAACTGAATCCACGAGCACATCAAAAAATCTCATCCACTATAGCCAAATAAGCTTCATCTCAGGCATGAAACTATGGTTCAATATATGGAAACCCATCAAAGTAATCCACCATATAAGCAAATTGAAAGAAAAAAGCCACATGATCATCTCCTTAGATGCCAAAAAGGCATTTGAAAAAAACCAACACCATTTCATGTATAAGGTCTTAGTGAAATTGGGGATATAAGGCACATACATAAATGTAATAAAGACAATATATAGCAAACCAATAGCCAACATCAAGCTAATACAGATAAACTTAAATCAATTCCACTGAAATCAGACACAAGGCTGTCCAGTGTCCCCACCTCTCTTCAATATAATACTCATGTCCTAGCTGGGGCAATTAGACAAGTAAAGAAGATCAAGGGGGTACTGGATGTCTACATATAGAAAAATGCCAAGAGGTCCATATTTATCATCCTGTACAAGACTATGGCCAAGTGGATTAAGTGCTTCAACATAAAACCAGACACACTATACCTGTTAGAAGAAAAAGCGGAAAAAGAGCCTAGAACTCATTGGCACAAGAGACAATTTCCAGAACAGAACACCAATAGCTCAGGTTCTAAGATCAACAATTAATAAATGGTATTCATGAAACTGAGAGTTTTCTGTAACACAACGGACACCGTCAACAGAACAAAGGAACAGTGACAGACTGGGAAAGATCTTCACCAAACCTACAATGAACAAAGAATTAATATCTAAAGTATATAAAAATAACTCAAGAACTTAAACACCAGCAAGCCAAATAATCCAATTAAAAATGCAGTACAGAGCTAAACAGATAATTCTGAATAGAGGAATATCAAATGGCCAAGAAACACTTGAAGAAATGCACAACATCCATATTCATCAGGGAAATGCAAATAAAACTGATTCTGAGATCTTATAAAGGAGAATGGGTAAGACCACAAACTCAAGTCACAGCACATGCTGCTGAGGATGTGGAAAAAGAACAATCCTCCAATTGCTGTTGGGAGGCCAAACTTATAAAACTACTTTGGAAATAAATCTGGCATTTTCTCAGAAAATTGGGAATAGTGCTACCTCAAGAGCCAGCTATACCACTTCTGGGCATATGCCGGAAAGAAGCTCCACATTACAAGTACATTTGCTCAACTATCTTCATAGCAGATTTATTTGTAATATGCAGAATCTGGAAACAACGTAGATGTCCCTCAACCAAAGAATGGATAAAGAGACTGTAGTACATTTACACAATGAAATTCTATTCAGCTATTAAAAACAAGAAATCTTGGAAATTGGAGGCAAATGAATGGAACTAGAAATGATTATACTGAGTGAGGTAACCCAGACCCAGAAAAACACACACTGTATGTTCTCACTTAAAAGTAGATATTAGTCCAAAATAGATCTCCTCGGAGAGACTACACTCAGTGTGGTGTTAGGACAGATACTGGGACTTGAAGCTGGACTCTGGGCAGAGAGCTGAGAGTTGTAGGGAATATGGGGGGAATAGAAGTTCCAGGAGGGAGCAGGAGCTCCAAAGGGAAACCTTCAAAGCCTATGGATCTGGACACAGGGGACCTGCACAAACCAATGCACCCACCAAGTCCAATGCATACAGAAAACCAAGACCCTCTCTTCAGATGTAGCTGATGGATTGCCAATTCTCCACGTGATGAATGGACTGCTGCTGAACCTCTGACATGCACTCAAGAGACCACAATTTGGTCATTGCCCTTTGGCAAGATGTTATAGGGAGCACAAAGAGGAAAGAGATGCAAGCTATCCTGATGATATCTAGTATATTGTTGCCAAAGACTTGGCATATGCCTCCCAATCAGAATCTAGGGGAGGGGAATAGGCAGAAGAGGGAGGGATTATATGGAGGGGAAGATAAGAATTAGAAGATAACAGTTTGGGATGCAATGAGAATAAATTACAATAAATATAATGTACATTTAAAAAAGAAAGAAAAACAAAGATCCAGCTACATCACTCTTGGGCACATACTCAATGGACCCCTTATTCTTCCCCAAATATATTTGCTCAAATATGTTCATTTCAGCTTTACTAATGATCTCCAGCAACTGGAAACAGCCTAGATGTCCATTGACTCGAGAATGGATAAAGAAAATATGGTATATATTTGTCTATAGACCACGTGTGTACCTATTACCTACAGAGATATGAGTAAGGCACCAGACAAACTTGAAATTGAGCTACACATGGTTATGAGCTGACATATGGGTGCTGGAATCAAACCCAGATCCTGTGTAAAAGCAGTCAGTTCTCTTAACCACTAAGCCTTCTATCTAGTCTCTCATTTTCCAAGTTAAGCACTTTTAAGGTATATCTTTGTGATAACTGACAAATTAAGTCTAGAAGGAATATGCATCAACATAGTCACTGAAGGTCTCTGTATGATTATATTTTCACATATGTTTACACTATACTATTATAATATATAACCCATCACTCTCTTTTGACTCACAGCCTCTTTTTTTCTTGGCCTCTAAATTCTCTCAAATAAGTTCCTACATTGTCTTTTAAAAATCAGCAAAAAATGGGGAAGTCTCCCATTATTTAGTCCTGGCTGGTCTGGAACTTACTGTGTAGAAACTGTTGGCCTTGAACTCACAAGATATTTAATTGTCTCTGTTTCCCAAATGACAAGAAAGTGAGAATGGCTGACCAGAGAGCCTTGGAGATCTTCTCTCTACCTTTCCTTCATTGAGATGGCAGGCATGTCAGTACACCCAGGTTTCTCAGGTGTGGCCAATGATTGACTTCATGTCCTTCTACTTATGTGGCATGTACTTTTACTGACTGAGCTATTTCCTCCATCCCTAAATTAATAGGTGTACCTTAAAGACAGAAAAAGAAGAAAGAACAGTTGAGATACATATCTGCTTCCCTAAAAAGCTTGGTCACTGCAATTGGTGGCAGGGAACAAATGGTCAGGCTAGGGGGGAAGTCCAGTGGTTTTACCTTTGTGTTTTTCTGAGAGATTTTCAGCTTAAACACTCAGTGAGTATGTGGCCCTGGTTTTAGACCATTCCTACTGCAATGTAAAGGACAAACAAATGTAAAAGGAACATGCTCCTATCTTCAAACACATTTTATAAATTAGTTGAATAAAGTGATTCATATACATTAATATGACCCATATTCTAGCCCCAACACCACAAAAAAATTAGTTGTGGAGACAAGGGCTAGTGGTAAATGCCTTTATTACAACACTGGAAAGGTGGAGGCAGACAGATTCCTGTGTCTGAGGCATGCCTGGACTAAAGAGGAAAACCAAGAACAGGCAATGGTTAATGGAAAAATAATAAAATAAAAAACAAAACCAAAAGAAACTTATAGGCAGAGACTGTAAAGGCGCTCACTGGATAAGATAACTAGCTACAGGCTGGGAAATGGTGGTGTATCTCTTTGACACAGCACGCAGGAACAGACACAGGTGTATTTCTGAGGTCGAGTCCAGCCTAGTCTATAGAGTGAGTTCCTGGATAGCCAAGGCTACACAGGGAAACCATCTCTTGAGAAAAACAAAGAGCAAGAACTGCATTTTCAGATCTAAAATCTGTTCCCAGAACTGACATGGAAGTTCACAAGTCTGTAACTCCAAGCTCAAGAGAACTGAAGCCCTACTAGGCCTCAGCAGGCATTGTGTTTATATGGTGCACAGACATTCATACTGGCAAAACACACATACACAAAAACTGAAAATAAATATGATCTCAAATGAACATTTTTATCTGCATTCCATTAATCCCAGCAATCAGAAAGGACAGGAAGGAGGATGAGAGGTTCAAAGTTATTCTAAGCTACATGTCAGTGAGAATCAAGACTAAGGTAATGAGAAGGAGGGTAATCATCTCAGAGGCCCTAACTGAAATGGAAGAAAGGTTCAGATTCATCAGAGCCTTCAGTCTCCTTCATATTGACTGTAAGACTCTTACCTACAGCAAAGCTGAGTAATATAAGGGATCAAAAACCAGGCCAAGGCCAAGTGTGCTACAACAGTTGAACTAACTCAATGGGAGACCACATTTCACTCTCCTCCAATCAAAGCCTAATAGTAATCAAGTTGAAATAGTGATTGGTGGTCTTCCTTCACCAAGATGAGGCAAAGGATGAAATATGTGAAATTCCAACACTGGAAAAGCTTATGGCAGATAATCTTAAGTAGGTAGGCACCCTGAGCTATACAGCCAAGACTGCCATCAATGTGACCCCTTGAGGTTAATACCAGCACTCACATTGCAGAAAAAGAGGACCAAACGACATCATCCAACCTCCAAGTCCAAGTGGCACACATGCAAAAACAGCATACAGACTGGGAAAACACCTTCACCCTCTGTACATCTGACAAATGACTAAAATCCAAAATATATAAAGAGCTCAAGAAATTAAACAGCACCAACCAAAGAACCCAAATAAGAAATGGGGCCCTATATCTGTGAATTAAAAATATTTTGTGAGTGACAATTGAGACATTAAGTTGAGGAGTAGACTCACTAATCTCTTTTTGTTCTATCTTCCCTGTACATTTATGTATTCCCCCTTCTTTCCTTTCAACCACTTTCTCCAAACATGAGGTCAATGTCCAGTATGCTGCAAGGAATGCATCCTGTGAGGTCTGGTCCAGTGTCAGTGTGTAGTTCGTTTGTTCTGAAAGCATATATTTTCTCACAAGAATTATACAGTCCTAAAGTTATAAGTGTATAAAAGGTGTGCATGATGCACAGAACAATTAGGGCTGGATTTCTATTCTTTGTATGAGCAGGAAAAGATGACATCTTTAGATCTTCATTCATGCTACATGAAGAATGGCATATAATATTGAATATAGATATAAAATAAGTTATAGATACAGTGGTATAGAATTCAAATGTAAGAAGATTCTTCACACACACTATATATATATTTAGATTATGTAAATATAACCTAAAATGAGTTATTGTAGCCATGTAAATCAATTATAATACAAGGTTTATTTCCAATGCTTTGAAAGTGATTTCAAGCTGTTTAGGAGAAATAAGTTATACAAATTAAATGTTAGTAGATTAAATCATGGTCATGTCAACTGCTAGATTACTTTTATCACAAGGATATACATCTTAGGCACAGCAGATAGATATGACTCTATAAAAAGACAAGGTCTTCAAAACCCCAGAGACACGCAGAATTTGGCATTTAAAAATGTTATTATTAATTTAAAGATTCATTGACAATGAGACAGGTTCACTCCTGGCAACACCAGCCTACCTCAAAGAAGATGATGAGCATCAAACAAGATCCTTATGGAGATGGCTTCAGATGTGCAAACTAGCCATTGAGGAAAGGGTCTTCATTTCTACTACAGAAAGAATTCTGCCAAAAAAAAAAAAAAAAAAAAAAAAAAAAAAAAAAAAAAAAAAAAAAAGGACAAGCTTGGATACAGGCAGATTCGATGGCCTAATTCTGCCAAGATGGAATAAACAAGTCCTCAATAGTTCCTCCCTCACAAATGTGTCTGTCAGATATATTGAGCCAGAAGGCTGAGTAAGGTGCTCCAACATCATATAGACTTTTGGGTGACTATTCAGGTAGAAAACTATCTCTTTTCACTTAGAAAGCTACTAACATGCATTCCCAGCATACTCAGATGATCAAGTTTACTCCTTCTCAAGTCTCTGAGGGAGCTGGAGACCAGGTAGCTTAGTTTTACAATGAACCTTATTTGTTTAGGGGTTAAGATGTTGTTTATGTCTAGATAGGTGTTCTACATTGATAATGAAATTTGTGATGAAGATTGATTTACATTCAGAAATTTAGATGCACCAAGATAGGAAAGATATCTTCTTCAAGACAGTCAAATACAAATAGCCAAAACACTAAGAATATAACATTTATATAATTCTTGATTATATCATGGTATTTCTTGTCATAGGTAATCTCTTGTATGTATGTATATATATCTATAAAATAATATAAATGTATATGTATATCTATAAAATAATATAAATGTATATGTACAAAAATAAAATAATTAAAATACATATTAAAAATAAAAAGGAAAAATATGGGATTATCATTATCATTTGTAACCAGTCTTTTCAAAAAAATACCATTACATGTTTCCACTATTGTATCTTTCAAAAAAAGAACACCAACAACAAAAGAAATGGAGCTCAAAAGTAAACAGAAAATTCTCAACAGAGGAATATCAAATGTCTCATAAACACTTAAAGAAATGTGCAATATCCTTAGTCACCAAAGAAATGCAAATCAAAATGATTCTGAGATGCCATCTTATACCCATCAGAATGGCTAAGATCAAAAACTCAAGTTACAGCACATGATGGCAAGGATGTGGAGAAAAGGGAACTCTTCTTCTTTGTTGGTGGGAATGCAAACTTGTACAACCACTATCTGGCGCTTTCTCAGAAAACTGGGAATAGGGCTACATCAAGAACCAGCCATTCCACTCCTTGGAATATACCCAAAAGTGCTCCACCACACAACAAGGACATATGCTCAACCATGTTCATAACAGCCCTATTTGTAATAACCAAAAGCTGGAAACAACCTACATGTCCCTCAGTTGAAGAATGGCTAAAGAAACTGTAGTACAATTCCACTATGGAATACTACGCAGCTACTAAGAACAAGGAAATCTTGAAATTTGCAGGTCAATGGAGAGAACTAGAGACAATCATGCTGAGTGAGGTAACTCAGACCCAGACAGACACACATGGCATATTCCCACTCATAAGAGGATGTTAGCCACTTAGTTCATGTTAATCACATTACAATACAGAGACTGATGTGGACCTAGATCCCTTGCTAAGATGTAGTAGATAGGCCACAAGTCTTCATGTGGGTCCCACAATATGTGGAGTACAGACTACTTCTACCATGGCAGAGTGACCTTGCCAGGCCACAGATTAAGACTTTACAGGTAGTACAGAGGACACTAGATAAGCTGAGGTCAAAAGATAGAGGAGGAGGGCTAGCCTTGCTAAGAATTATGGGAAGAAGGGAAAGTGGACAATGGAGGAGGTGAGATCAGGAGGGGCTGAAGGAGGGCACGTAAAGAATTCAGTCTGCAAAACAATAAGATAATTAATATTGCTAATCCCACTACATGAGAATAACTCTGAGACTGACTGAGATATGAAAGTTTATGCACAATGTTTCATGTTAGTCACAGGTTCTCTGTGGCTTTTAATTAAAGGTCATTCTTAGTATGGCATGAAGGAAGATTTGCAGATGTCTTACTTCTGCTCATACAATGAGCAGAGAACCATCCTTAATTGCTCTGTTCATCCTGTAAACCTCATATGATTACAATGTTAGAACTATATAATGCTTGTGATATGTTATGTTTTCAGAACAAAAGAACTGGTCACTGACACTGGATCAGATCTGAGATGGTTCATTCCTCTCAGCAAGCTGGATGCTGACACCCTGCCCCCCCCCCCATGTTCCAGTCCCAGGCACCTCAGTTACTGTTACTCATCAGAACAGAACAGTATTGTAAAAAGTTTTTGATCTCAATTGGTCTAGCAGTTCAGACTGTCCCACACAGGACTCCTATTAAGTCTACAATTTCACAACTTTTGAAAATGGCCCACATTTCTATCCCTGGCTTACTTAACCATTTTCCACAGTATAGTTTTGGCGGGGAAGCCTGCAAAGGAACTTTTTGCCCTAAGTCTGTCTGAAGAAACCTTAAGAGAATGAAGTCCCATTTCCTCTAAGGGGGGGGGGGTGGCTGGATAGTTTTCTGTTTACTCTCTTGGTATACAGATGCTTATTTTCATTGGGAGTTGGTTATAAGTATTGTTGATGTTTTACAGAGTGGTAACTAGGTTTGACTCAGGGATGTATCTCCTTTCCTTTATCTTTCTTTTGTAGGTAAGGAGGTAGGAGTTGAAAAGAAAGAAAGTGGGATGTAGAAATATAGAGGGAGGATAGAGCAAAAGGTAGATTATTGACTCTACTCCTCATCTCAAGGCCCTAATTGTTACTCACAAATAAAGTTAATTTTTAATTCAATGTCATTGAATTTTGTGTATTACTGCAAATCATTCTCATGTCAAAAAGTAGTCTAATTTTTTCACAATAATGTATATTCTAGGTCTAATAGATAGATATGATTCTATAGATATATAAGGTAAAATAGTTAAATAAGGTCCTCAAAAACCTCAGAGACCTACAAAATATGGCAATTAAAGTTGATTTTTTTATAATTGTAAAGATTCTCTGACAATAAGACAAGTTAACTCCTGTCAACACCCAGCCTGCCTGAAAGAAAAAGATGAGCATCAAAGAACCTCCTTATGGAGTTGACTTGAAATGTGGCAAACCAGCCATTGGGCAAAATATTCTCTTTTCTGTCAGACAGAATTCTGCCTAAAAATGGGTAAGCTTAGATGTAGGCAGAGTCGATGGCCAAACTCTGACAAGACAGGGTAAGCAAGTCCTCAATAGTTCCTGCCTCACAAATATACTTGTCAGATATATTGGGCCAGAAGGTTGAAGATGATACTCCAACATTATAGAGAGTATTGGATGACTGTTAAGGCAGAAGCTGCTAACCTGTACTCCAAGTTCACTCAGGTAGTTAAGTTTTATCCCTTCTCAAGTCTCTAATGGGTTTTAAGACCAGATAGTTTAGACTTTCAATTAAGCTTAGTAAATTAGGGTTTGGGAGATTTTTAGATCAACATAGATGTTAAAAGTTAACAGAGACGAACTAGGATAGATATTAATCTTCATTCAGAAATTAAGATCCAACAAGATAGGAAAGATGTTTACTTCAAGTTTGCCAAATACAAACAGCCAAGTCACTACGAGTGTAACATTTACATAATTCCTGATTGTCCCATGGTCCTTCCTGCTGTATGTAGTTTATTTTGCTCATGTGTAATAATATAAATGTATATATTAAAAAGATACATAATAAAATATAAAAAAGAAGCTTAAGTTTAAAAAATTAAAATAAATATGTACCTGGAAAATACCAAATTGTCAGAGTCTTACTGTAACAGAGTGTGTCTGTGTAACAGGTATATAAGTGCGTGTGTGTACGTGTGTGTCTGTACATATTAACATATGAATAATACATGAAGTTTTATTTGAGAATAGAAATGCGTAAAGGAATAGGGATGGGGTGACAAGTTTAGCCAGTATGTAGAAAAATACAGAAGAAAATACCAGTTCTTTCAGAAATTTAACACATTAAAACACACAAATAACATAGAACCAAAAGGAGGATGTTTGAAGTGAAGAATGAACCACTAGTAGGATTAATAGCAGATATAGGTGACAGATATAAATGACAACTAAGTACCTGACACATGTGAGTGACTGTTCCATAATAAATCATACTAAATTGTATAAATTTTAAAAAGGGAATAATTGTTATACACTCAAGCTGGATACTATGCTCCACATAAAGTACTTGAAATTTCACTTGCCAACTTAAAAGATGAATTTCTTTTCTGTCTTCCTAGAAAACACCGGTTTTAGCACACCAGGAGAGCTCATCACAGAACCACCGGTCATGTATTAGTTAAATGATGTTTCTTAACTATAAAACAAGACACAGAGAAAAATAAAAACCTCGTGTTCTCATCTCAAATGCTAAATATGATATATTGGCACACAAACCCTAGAATTTTCTGCATTCGTCCTGCTTTTCTTGTAATCCATATGCGCTACAAGAAGCTCATGAGCATGAAATCATCAGTAGATGAGTAGAACAACTACATAAGAGTTTGCAGATTAAACACAGTGTTGCTTCCCAGATGCTATTTGCTTCTAAGATACTCAGGACAATAGTCTTAACAGCCACGACTGGAATGTAAAATGAGAAAAAGCAAGTTAGTGAATAAAGATAATGTGCAAGAAGTGGGTCAGCACATGGTATTAGATGTGAAAAGGGAAGATGTGGGAGGGACATAGCAATTCTGAATTCAGTTATTCAGCTTACATTCTCATGAACAATAATTGGTTGGGAGGAGTGAATAGTATTTACAGTATTTGACAGAAGGTACACAGATCTGATGTTTTCTCTAGATCTTGCTGGACCTTTATATATCATCCCTTAATTTGTAAACAAACTCTGGTGATGAACTAGATAATTTTGGTTGTAGAAATATTGAGTAGATTTCTGTATTTGACCAATTTATTGATGTTCAATACAATGGAAGCAAAGGCTTTGTATGGATAATCTGTATCAGTGCAAAGGGCAACAGAGTCCCCAATATGCTTGCATTTTGAGTCTCAATTGCTGTAAATTGGTACACCCTCTCTTTGATTTTCACTTTACAATACAATTACCAATGAGTCCCCAAAGATCAGAGTGTTGTGAATCCTTCCATAACCATTTCTGCATTTCTGTTGATCATCTGATGCAATACACTGAGATCATTTATAATAGTATTCACATAATCATTTTGTTAGGACATTCCAAGGAACAAATTTTAACAAAAGACTTTTCTCCCAGGGGCTTTAAATTCTAAAATATGACTGATTTCATGGGAGCTGAGACTGAACGGTTCACATGTCTATTTACCTACCCATGCTTTTCCTACGAACTGTGGACATCAGATACATAACCCCAGGGAAGAGGGTCTTGAAAATTCCTCCAGGAATCAGGATCAATGTGAAAAACAAGGAAAAAAGACCATGCAGATAGAGTCCCTTTGTCCATAGTAATAAAAGCAGGTCAAAAACATAGGTGCTCATTTGATGTGCAGATGGCAGTTCAGATTCCACATTGCCCAGCTTTAAGGCAGGACAAATATGTGTGCTTTGATTTTTCTTTTTATGTTACTGAACGTCCCCCTTCTCCTGGCCACTTTTATTCATCCTAGGTGCTATTGGAGGATGGAGTTAAATGAAGATACAGAAAGAGACTCGGTGAAGAATTGTGTCTACATTTTTCAACTAAGTGGTGTTCCAATAGACAAAGAGCATTGGAACAAGTATCTGAATATATTGTAAGTGCTTTTTAAATTTTTCATGTAAATAATCTGAGACATACTTCATGAGGTATCTGATAAGGATTATAGCAATACTTTGAGTCTTCTGTCCTGTATTCACAGCCTTCATACCAAGGGAGAACTCTCACTTCTTTACAGACATATTGCTTTTTTTCTACTTTTCATGAGTGTTCTGATTTTATTTCTGTTAGGCACGTCCTTTAAAGCAGTACTCTGATTGAAAAAACAACTCTCACAATAACCCATAAAAGACAATCCTCCTAATCATAGTTTCCATTGTACCATTACCAGTGATGTATGACTGAAATCAATTCCATATATTTCAACAAGTTTTTCCTAAGTAACCTACAGTAAATGGCTATACAGTCTGCTGTATCTCTAGTGCATGTACTGATTGAAGTGTTTCTGTTAGTAGTGTTTATGGTACACATAGATCTTGAGAGCTTCCACATAGATACATGTGGTTACACTATGGTTACTGAAGATGTATTGAGAATGGAAGTAAGAGGTCAGGTAACAGTGAACTGTGTTCCTGTTGCTCCCATATTTAACTTGTATAGTTGTACAAACACTAGCTTTTATATATAACCAAGGCTAGTTCCATACACTTTACATAGAGTAAAGAAATTATACTTGGACTGTAAAAACATATATTTGGATTCTTTGAAAAGTGTGGCTATCACTCATTGTGGTGACTGTGTATATCCCTTTTTGCTTGCCTGAGTGACAGTTGTGTCATATGATAGTTCACAACATTTGAGAACAGACAGAGAAATTACCTACAGGTTCAATTTTGCCATTATGTAATAGCCATGCATCTTCCCTTTTATGTCTGAATTGTTTATTTTCTGAGACTTACATCATGTTTATCTCTTTCATTTCTCTTGCAGTAATTTTACTATGCATAGCTGAATGTTTTAGAGATATGGGATTCATACAAAGTTATTGGATTTCCCAGAGTTGTTTTGAAACACAGAACATTGGACAACTAGGCAATTAATAGAACATCAGTAATTGATGTTTCCCAACTTTTTTGTAGGATATAGTGATTGAAAGCACAAGCTCTGAATCTACATTCCTTTTGCTGTTACTGAAATTCTCAATGATAAATATTCTGTGTAGAGGTAAAGAATATTCTAATAGAGCCTCTTTTATAGATAAAAACACCACAGAGGTGGAATTTCTAAGTGGAACCTGATTGTATTTAACTCTGAGTGAATCATTCAAAAGGATATATTATGTTTGATGTATATTGGTCAGATAGGACTTGACAATGAAGAGAAAGGAGTTATTTTTTCCACTAGACATAGACAAGATATGCTATTATTTTATGCCAACTGAAGTGTTGCCTGTTTTTATTAAAAAAATAAAAATTTCACACTTTTTTATATTGTACTTTATAAACATCAATTATTGGCATTTACAAAGCTCACTGCAATTTCTCAATGTTCCTTGCTCTCAGGAGGGAGGTAGAGTTAAGTTAGTGTTACCAGAATGGTGGTTAAAAAGTTTTTTGAGACAGTTTTTCAGTGATGTCTTGGCTGTTCTGGATGCATTTAATAGAAAATGCTGTTTTCAAACTAACAACAATGTGACTGCATCTGCCTCCCTGAATGCTGGCTTTACAAGGCCTGTACTATATCACACCTAGCTAAAGATGTTTTCTTGGAAAAAATTATGTAACCAAGATATACTCAGTGTGAGTAAATCACATATGTGTGTAACCAAAAAATAGTTGAATGACAATGGAGTAGTGGTTTGTGCTCTTAATCTCTGACCTCAGTACCTGAAGCAAGTGTATGCATGTGCATTTGATCAGAATAGTCAAGAGCAAAGTATAATTTTTAAAAACTGTGGATTGAATTATCCTATTATGGCCTAAAAATTTCATTGCTCCTGTCCACACAAACATGTGTATACATACTTATTTTATCAATTATTATTTAGTTATATGGATTAATATAACAATAAAATTTACAAAATGATTTTATTTCTCCAGTAGTCAAACTGGAAAAAAAACCACAGGAGATGGTGATGGAGTTGAGGTTATTTGTTAAATATATTGGCACCAATTAAAAATAAATTTGAGTACAGGAACCCAATGTAGCCTCTGAGAAGGGCTACTGTGCACTCATAATTCCTCCTTTCAATGCCTTGGCTAATTCTATTAATTTCATGATAAAACTCAAAACACCTCACAATCACATATATTTTTATATTTCTCAATAATTTCAAATTAAAGATTTCTTCAGAATTTCTCTTTGGTCAAAGCCGATGCTCATGTCCTTACCTTGTGAGACAGCAAACAAAAACAAGAGATGGAACCAGTATCTGTGGAAGATGTCAATTTCACATATTATATATGAGAGACACACTCTCAGGAGTGTTTAAATCTTTTCTAATTCTCAATTTCTTATATCACTGCAATCTCACAACACGGGGCATCTGTTTCAATCTTTGGAGGTGGCAAGCAATACTGTGCAATAAAGGATATTTTTGTATTCATTACAAATGGATAGTTGTATATCCGTATACATAATAAGCATTGTATCCTTTTACAGCACAACAACAAGAATCCAGCGATTTGCTTTTGCAATGGTTTTTTCCATGGATGAAGTCAACAGGAACCCTGGTCTTTTACCAAATATCTCTCTGTTTGATGACAGTTATTCGGTTGTATGACACTGTCACAATTAAACAGTCACATTCGTATGAACATAAACAATGATAGGTTTTACCATAATATGACTGTAAAAGACAGTCAGTGTGTACAGTAGTACTTACAGGACCAAGCTGGGAAACAACTGCAATATTGCAGATATACATGGACCTCTATGTAAGTTATTAGGTGAGAGTTTTTGAAGTAGAAATTTCAGAAAAAAAAAAAAAACAAACAAACTCTTTTGGTACCATTCAGAGATTCTAGGAAGAGTTTAAAAAGGACAATGGGCCTTATCTCAGCTGGTCTGCCCGAGACCCCCTGAGCGCGAACCCTAGTCCCCCGCGCGGCCCCATTTCCACTCCGACAAGATGAAAGAAACGATCATGAACCAGGAAAAACTCGCCAAGCTGCAGGCACAAGTGCGCATTGGTGGGAAAGGAACTGCTCGCAGAAAGAAGAAGGTGGTTCACAGAACAGCCACAGCAGATGATAAAAAACTGCAGTTCTCCTTAAAGAAGTTGGGGGTAAACAATATCTCTGGTATTGAAGAGGTGAACATGTTTACAAACCAAGGGACAGTGATCCATTTTAACAACCCTAAAGTTCAGGCATCTCTGGCAGCAAACACCTTCACTATTACGGGCCACGCTGAGACAAAGCAGCTGACAGAAATGCTCCCCAGCATCCTCAACCAGCTTGGTGCAGACAGTCTGACTAGTTTAAGGAGACTGGCTGAAGCTCTGCCCAAACAATCTGTGGATGGAAAAGCACCACTTGCTACTGGAGAGGATGATGATGATGAGGTTCCAGATCTGGTGGAGAATTTTGATGAGGCTTCTAAGAACGAGGCAAACTGAATTGAGGCAGCTTCTGAAGAAGGTGACACTTGCAGAAGTTATAGGAGCTGCTATTTTATATCATGACTGCTTTTTAAAATTCTTTTGTTTATGGATCTGATAAAATCTAGATCTCTAATATTTTTAAGCCCAAGCCCCCTGGACACTGCAGCTCTTTTCAGTTTTTGCTTATACACAATTCATTCTTTGCGGCAAACTAAGCTGAAGAAGCCTGGGAATAAAGTTTGGAAAAGGTTAATAAAAAAAAAATTTTTTAAAAAAATAAAAAAAATAAAAAGGACAATGGCTTCATGATTTTATCAATCTATTTGTTCAAGGGCCTTAATATTAGAGACATCCTAGGTCTTCCACATGTCCTTGTTTAAATTGAGATTATAGAAAACAATAACTAATGGGCTTCTATAGAAATCTTTAAAGAAAAATGTGTTTATAAGTTATTATGTATGCATGCTGCCTCATGCTGCTACCTGTGTCCTAGGTCCTTCGGCTTACATTTGGACCTTTCCATCCTGTCCTGAGCGATCATGAACAATTTCCCCATCTATATCAGATGGCCCCTAAAGACATATCTTTATCCCTGGCCATGGTCTCCTTCATACTTTACTTCAGATGGAACTGGGTTGGACTAGTCATCTCAGACAATGATCAGGGTATGTAATTTCTTTCATATTTGAGAAGAGAGATGGAAAAAACACACTCTGCTTTGCCTTTGTAAACATGATCCCTATCAACATGGAGTTATATATGTCAAGAGCAGAAATGTATTACAACCAAATCATGACATCTACAACAAATGCTGTCATCATTTATGGTGATAGTGACAATACAACAGCTTTGAGTTTAAGATTGTGGGGATCTCTAGGAATAAAGAGAATATGATGACCACCTCACAGTGGGATGCCACTATAAGTAAGAGTGACTACACACTTAACTCATTTCATGGGACTCTTACTTTTGCACACCATTGTCCAGATATTTGAATTTTCAAAAATTTTGTCCAGACATTGAACCCTGTAAAATATTCTGACAAATATCTGGCAAGCCTGGAGTGGATGAACTTTAACTGTGAAGTATTGGCATCTAACTGTAACACAATGAAGAACTGCTTGTCCAATGCCACATTGGAATGGCTAATGGAACAGACTATTGACATGGCCTTTAGTGATAGCAGTTATGACATATACAATGCTGTGTATGTCGTGGCCCATGCTACTCATGAATTTTTATTTCAATATGTATATCATCAGCAAATAGGCCCATTGGGTGACTCCAAGCATCTGTGCTTTAAGGTACTGTTTCTTCTATTGCATAATATTTGGTTCAATCATAGACACACTTTTATAAGTCTCTCACATGCACAATCTGAGTCGAGTAGACCTGATATGTAAAGCATGATAGGATGGAAGAGGAAGAGACAGGCTAAGTGGAAGATATAAGTGAGGGGATAAAAATTGGAGATAATCTGAATAAATTATTTAAAGAAAATACAAATAAAAAATGCAAACTGTAAAGGCACTTTGTTTATAATGCCTATTGACTTTGGTACAAAGAACCTTGATATCATCACACTGGTCCAAAAACTAGGAATATAATCAGTGTGTGCTAATTAATCCTCTTCATGATGAGAAGATAAACCCTTCTTCATTGACTGTCAAATATGTTGTAATTATTATACGGGATGATTTCCCAAAGTTTTTAGAAATGATTCACCACCAACCCCCATAGGTACTAGGATCCTTACTTAGATATGTGAGAATTATTATGCAGGCAATAGTACTGGTATTCAATTCAATACATACATGGTTTTTCATATGTGGTATATTATACTTATTATTTTATATATGTATGTGTTTCCTGTTGCTGTAGATCTTCTTGTATATTTGTGTTGCTGTTGCTGTGAACAGATGTTTCTATTCCATCTGCTTATCTTTCCAATTATCTGTGGAAGTGAACATAAAAGTTTGTAGGTAGCAATGTCTTACTGTATGTGTGTTTGTGTCTGTCTTTATCTTTCTGTATATATTTGTCAATGAATGTGTTGTGACGTGACTAAGTGTGTATTTTTGTGTTTTTGTCAATGTGCTTGCATCTAAGTATATCTGTGTTGTTTTGTATGTGCCTGTGTCAACTGATGTGTGTCTGGCTTTATACCTGCCCCTCTGTGTATGTTAGATGTGACCAAAATTTATCTGTGTGTCAATGTTACTCCATGTAGTAGTTTTCTTAATCTGTTTTTCTTCTCTGAGTACTTGTCAGGGCATATGTTTAAATGCATATGAATATGTTTTGTATTCTTCTATGTCTATAGATCTTTCTACTTGTGTGTACTTGTATGTTTATAAGTTTGGGGGCATTTATGTTTATTTATTTATACATAATTGTGTTCCTGTATTGTGTGTATAATTTGTGTGATTATGAACCTCTCTACAGGTACAAATGTGCGTGTGTGTGTGTGTGTGTGTGTGTGTGTGTGTGTGTGTGTTCTTCAAGTATGTCTCTGTGTTTGGTAGTATACTCTTGAGAGCTATAAAATTCTAGGAACATTATGGTAATTTTTAAATTCAATAAACTTATTTATTCTCTTTACACCCTGAGGGTAGCCTCTTCCATCGGATCTTCTGAGTCATACTCTCCATCCACACCACCTCACTACTCATCATAAAAGAGGATCCCTCTTAGCCACTCACCCAAGCTCATCAAGTTGCATCAGGACTGTTCATTTTCTCTTCCCTGTGGCCTGGTTAGGCATCCCCAACAGAGTGTCGTGAAAAAAGAGATGTCAACTGATTCCTAATCTGAGACATCCCTCACTCTCCTTATTATGGCACACACATGAAGCCTGAGCTTCCCGTTTGCTTTATCTGGGTAGTGGTCCTAGGCCCTGTCTATGTATGGTCCTTAGCAGGTGTTTTAATCTCCACAAGCCGCTCAAGGCCCTGGCTAGTTAACTATTTTGGCCTACTTGTGGATCTCTGTTACTTCTATATCTATCTTTACACCAACTTTTCCATAAGACTCCATGCACTTTAATCTGTGTTTGCCTGTGAATCTCAGCATCTGTTTCCATCCAATTCTGGGTGTAGGTTCTCAGAGGAGAGCTTTTCTAGGCTCCCCTATGCAAGCATAGCAGAGAATCATTAATAGTTCCAGGGTTTGGCTTTCTCTTAAGGGATGGGTCATCCATGTGTCCAGGTATTGTTTGGAAATCCCCTCAGTCCAACCATTATCTTTATCCTTGCATGTTATAGGCAGGTTAAATTTGGGGCTGAAGTTTTGTTGGATTGACTGGTGTTCCGTTCCCTCCAAAAACAGTCCTATCTAGTCTCCATGACCTTTCCTACCAGTATTCTGACCTAGACTCACTCCCATATCCTACCAGAAACACAGTATGTCTTAGGTCTCCATTTTGTCACAGAGATTTTAATTTTATTTATCCAGTTCCTTTCATTTGTTTTTTGCTCCTGGATACTTTTTTTGCATTTGCATTTAAGATAAAGTCATATTATACTGTCTGACTTCAAGAAGGGAATATGCACTACAGTATTCAATTTAAATTTCAGTTTTATGACATTCTGAAGACTATCCACTTCACCAATCCAGTTGGGGACAGAGTAAATATGAACCAAAGAGAAAAACTGCAGAAGGAATGTGACATTTTCTATATTTCCAATTTGCAACAAGGTCTTGGAATTAAGGTGATGATTGGAAGTTTCAGCCCATATTTTTCACATGGTCAACAGTTCCACTTATCTGCAGAGATGATGAAGTGGGAAACAGGAAGTACAAAGGTAGGTTTGAAGATAGTGTGCTGATTTACTCTACACAGCAGTAAACACTGTCGAGTATGTACCTTCTAAATTAGTGAAATAGAGTGTCAGATAAAGAATCAAAAGATGTCACCTTATACTATGCTTCTAATTTTTGCTTTTTGATGTGATATATTTATTAGTTCTTTGAACATTCTATAATTCCATACAGTTACTTGTATCATACCAGAGCTGTTTCTATTTTTAAATATAACTGGAACACTCTATTTTATCACCATTTTATATTACTTGTTCTAAAGTGAGCAATAGTTTGTTTGTATCAGTCTTATCACTATATCATGATTTCTCTACTTATGTTGGATCTCTGGCACAGGTGTAAAAGATATTGAGGTTTTTCTAAGAATGGAGTAAAGAGGAATATATAAATCATCCAATTTAATATGCAATACTGTTTAACTATTTTTACAATGAGCTTCTAGACACTAAATGTTTCTATATATGAATTTAAATTTTCATGACCCATGCTAACTTTTTAACATTCATAACTTTACTCAATTAATTTTTTATTTAATGCATTTATGAATGGTTTGTCTGTATACATGTCTATGCAATACTGGCACATGTAATGCATATGGATTCCAATAAGTGATTCAGATTCCTGGGAACTCAAGCAGATTTTTGCCAGACAATGGGTTTTCAAAGTCAAACTTGAGTCCTCTTCATGAGTAATAATTATTACTGAAAATGAGCTATCTCTCCAACCCTAAGTAATAACACTGAAGAAATTTCTCACCTGAAGAGGGTTGTTTAACACTTTTAATTGTAGCATAGTTCATTCTAACCAATAGTGGGCTATCTAGTTTAATTCTCAATATGGGGTGGGTTGATAGTAATATAAATGTAGCTTTAAGAAAAGAAACTTCACATGATGTGTGCTCTGTATATTACAATTATTAATTTTGATATGGGGGTGTTGTGGTATTTATTTCAAATTACCCTGTTTCAAAGTTCATTGAAATTTAAAAGAGTTTACTTCAGGAATATCTTCAATTTTGACATCAAGTGATATGTAATATTTATCAGAAAATGTAAAACTTACAGTAAATTATTCTCCTCAGTGTGATGAGAAAATTCTATCTAAGGTAAAAGAATAAATATCCCAGGCACAGGTGTACACTGGCATTTTCTCCAAAGCCAGAAACACTCAGCCCTGCACTCTGTATTGCCACACAGTCTCCAACTGAACTGTGGGCTGTAAAACACTAGTGTCTATGTCTGCTCTCCCATGAGAGACCTCAAGGTGTACACCATTGATTAATTTGTCCTCAGGTCAACAGGCTAATCCAAGGAGTTCCCAGGTTTAAGCAGACACAGGCAAATGAAAGGTTCCTAAACTTTAGCCAAAATCTAGCTTTTTGTCTTTGACCAAGCAGTGGTCTGCAAGGCATCAGTGTTTGGGCCTTCTTGCCCAAAGGACTGTCAACAATGTGGAACATCAGTGAAACTGTCCTCAGACTCTCAGTCCAATCCATAGAGAATTCCTGGATCTGACCTAGGTCAGAAAAAGTATCCCTGATACATGTTGGTGAGGAGTCTCCAAATATAGTCACTCACATATGAGTTGCTCTTAAGGGCTAGTGAAGGAAAACAGAAACCACAGTCATACACCACACAAAGCAAGATGACTCTTTAGCCAGCATGACATCAAAAATTATAAAAGCCAAAATAACATAGCATTTCAAAACCCAGTTATCCCAAAACAATCAGCCCTGGAAACCCTAAATTCACTGAAAAAAAAATGACTTCTGATCCTGAGGCCTATTGAGAGGAAATTAAGACATAACTGAAAGAAATTCAGGAAAATACAAACAATCAGGTGAAGGAAATTAATAAAACAGTCCAGAACGTGAAGATGAAAATGGAAACAATAATAAAAAGCACTAATTGAGGAAAGCCCGGAAAGAGAATTTAGAGAGGAAAAGAGAACCTGCAGAGATAAGCAGCCCCAACACAATACAAGAGAGGGAGGTAAGAATCTCAGGTGTAGAAAATACAATGGAATAATCTGATGAAACCACCAAAGAAAATATTTTAAAATTCCTGACAGAAGACATCCAAGTAATCATGGACACAATAAAAAGATGAAAGCTGAGGATAATAGGGATTGAGGAAAGAGAAGATGCCAGGCTCCAAGCCCAGGAAAACATTTTCACAAAATAATAGAAGAAAACTTCCACAATTTAAAGGTAGAGATGCATATAAATATACAAGAAGGCTACATTGTACCTAATAGAGTAGACTCTAAAAGAAAGTCCTGCCACATAACACAAAGTGCATGGAAAAAAGAAAAACATATGAAAAGCACCAAGAGGAAAGGGCCAAATAACCTACAATTTCAAACCTATCAGAATCACATCTTTGTTTTCATCAGAGTTCATAAAAGCCAGAAGGGCCTAGGCAGAGAACTTACAACCCCTAAAAATCTACAGATGACAGTACTGATTACTATACCCAACAAAATTTTCAGTAACTTTAGATGAAGAAAATAAGATATTCCATGACAAAAGTAAACAAAAACTGTGCCTATATAAAAATCCAGTTCTCCAGAAGACAATAGTTGGAAAACTCAAAGTAAAAAAGTCTAACTAAACCAAGGAAAAAATAGGCAATAGATAACTTCACTTTAGCAAAACAGAAACCACACAAACACACTATCACAACCAACATCAAAATAAGAAGACATAAAATTCACTGGTCATGAATATCTCTAAACATCAATGGTTTCAATTCTGCACTAAAAGTAACAGACTAATAGAATTGATGCATAAACCAGACCAAATATTCTCCTGCATTCAAGAAACTTATCTCAGGCAAAAATATAGAAATTACCTCACAGTTAAAGGTTGTAAAAAGTTCTTCCAAGAGAACAGACAGAAGAAAAACGCCGAAGTAGCCATTCTAAATATCTAGTAAAATAGACTTTCAACCAAAATTAATCAAAGGAGATGAAGAAGCACATCTCATACTCATCAAAGGAATACTCAACTAAGATGAAATCAGGATCCAGAACATCTATGCCCTAAGCACAAGTGCACCTACATTTGTAAAAGAAATAATAAAGCTTAAACCACACATCTATCACCACACACTAATAGTGGGAAACATCAACACCCCTGCTATAACCAAAGGATAAGTCAATGAAACAGAAGCTAAAGCAAGACATAATGTCATTATCTGATGTCATGTATCACATGCACCTAACAGATATCTATAGAACGTCCATCCAAACACAAAAGATTATACCTTTTCTAAAGACCTCATGGAACCTTTTTCATAACTGACCATGCAATAGGTCACAAAACAAGCCTCAACAAATACAAGAAGATTGAAATAATACAGGGAATACTATCAGAACGCCATGCACTATAGCTGGACCAGTACCACAACAGAGATATCAAAATGCCTACACACACATGGAAACGGAAGGACATTCTGCTTAATGACAAGTAGGTCATGGAAGCAATAGAGAAATTATGAACTTCTAAAAATTCAATGAAAATAAAAGTACAACCTACTCGATTTGATGGGACACATTGAAAGCATTGCTAAGTAGAAAATTCATAGCACTGAGTACCTTCATAAAGAGATTAGAAACATATCATACAGGCAACATAATTAGACACCTGGAGATCCTAGAAAAATAGAATCAGAAAATCCCAAGATGAGTAGATGGCTGGAAACTATCAAACTTGTGACTGAAATCAATAAACTATCATCAAAGATAACAATTTACAGAATCAACAAAAACAAGAATTTGTTCCTTGAGAAAATCAGCAAGGCAGACAAAGTCAATAAAATGCAGAAAGGAGCTATTCAAATCAACAAAATCAGAAATGAAAAGGGAGACATAACTATTGACACTGGAAAAAAATCAAAAGAATTCTTAGGTCTTGCTTCAAAAGCCTATATGCCATGAAATATAAAATATGAATGAAATGTATGTTTTTCTTGAAAGACTCCAATTGCCAATGTTGAATCAAAATCAGGTAAACCAACTAAATAATCCTATTTCTTCTGAAGAAATAAATAAGTACCATATATCTCCCAACAACAACAAAAGAGACCAGGGCCATATGGTCTTAGCAAAGAATTCTATGCGATTTCAAAGAACTATTACCAGTACTCTTCAAACACTCCAGTAAATAGAAATCAAAGGAACATTATCAAACTCATTCTATAAGGTCACAGTCACCTTGATACCTAAAGCTCAAAAAGACCCAATAAAGAAAGAGTATTTCAGACCAATTTTTCTCATGAACATCATTGAAAACTACTTAATAAAGTACTCTCAGACCAAATCCAAAACAACACCCAAAATGTCATTCTCCATGAACAAATAGGCTTCATCCCAAGCATGGAGGTATGGATATTGATCAATGCAATACATTATATTAACAAGCTGAAAGAAAAAAACACATGATCAGCTCCACAGATACCAAAAAAGCATTTGACAAAATCCAGCATACACACATGTTTAAAATTAAAGAGAGATCAGGGATACAAGGCCAACATTTAACTTAATGGTGATAAGCTCAAAGAAATTCTATTAAAATCAAGGACTAGACAAGGCTGTCCACTCTCTCCATATCTTGTCAATATAGTACTTGAAGTTCTAGGTAGAGAAAAAATAAAACAAAATGAGAGCAAGGAGATATACTTTGAAAAAGAAGTTAAGTTATCAATATTTGACAGTAATAATATACTTTACATAATGGACCAGAAAAATCCATGAAGAATACTACTATAGCTGATAAAAAGGTTTAGAAAAATTATTAGATACAAGGTTTATTAAAAAACATCTGTAACCCTTTTGTATATAAATAGCAAAGGGCTGAGAGAGAAACTGGGGAAACGATGTACTTTACAATAGTGACAAAGAACGTAAAGAACCTTTGTGGAATTCTAACCAAGCAATTGAATGAAACTTGTGTTAAAAAATCTTCAAGTCTCTAAAGAAAGAAATTAAACAAGTTCTCAGAAGATGGTAAAACCGCCTAAGCTCATGGATCAAGAGGATCAACAAAGCAGAAATTGTCACATGAGAAATAGCAATATACAGATCCACACAGCCCCTATAAAAATATCTACACAATTCTTTACAGATATAGAAATACCAATTCTCAACTTCATGTTCAAAACCAAAAAGACATGAAAGCTAAAACAATAATGTACGATAAAATGTCTTCAGGAGGAAACTCCATCTGTGATATAAAGCTGCACTTCAGAGCAACAATAATAAAAATGGCATGGAACTGGCATAGAAGTGAGATAGTTGATCAAGGATTTGAATTGAAGACACAGGGGGAAAAAACGCATATACTATGGACACGTGGTTTTAGACAAAGAAGCCAAAACAATATAGGAGAAAAATGATAGCATTTTCAAAAAATTTTCCAGGTCTAACTGAATGTCTAGATGTAGAGAAATGTGAATAGGTCCTTATTTATCACCCAGTATGAAAACAAAGTCCAAGTGGATTCAAGACCTCAACATAAAACCAGAAACATTAAATTGTTAAAAAAAAAAATGGGGAAGAGCTTAGAAATCATTGGCACAAGAGACAAGTTCCTGGACAGAATACCATGAGCATAGGTTCTAATATCAAAAATTAATAAGTGGAACCTCATGTAAGTCAAAGGATATTGTCAACAGAACAAAACAACATCCAATAATCTGGGAAGATATTTTTACCAACTCTACATCTCACCAAGGGATATTATCTGAAGTATTTAAAGAACTCAAAAAATTAAACACCAGCAAACCAAATAACCAAATTAATAAATGTGTTACACAGTTAAACAGAGAATTGTCAGCCGATGAGATTTGAATGGCTGAGAAACATCTATAAATAATCAATGTTCTTAGTAATCAGGAAGAGGTAAATGTAATCACATCTGCCATTCCATCTTACAATTATCATGATGGGTAAATTAAAAAACTGAAGTGGCAGCACATGCTGGCAAGGATGTGAGGAAATGGAAATGCTCTTCCATTGCTGGTGGAAGTGTAAACATGGACAACCACCATGAAAATCAATCTGGTCCTTTCTCAGAAAATTTGGAGTAGTTATACTTAAAGGCCTTGCTATACCACTCCTGGGCATATAGGCAAAAGACGATCGTCCATACAACAAAGACATTTGCTCAACTATGTTCATAATAGCTTTAGGGTCTGGAAACAACCTATACGCCCCTCAACCAAAGATTGTATAAAGAAACTGGGGTACATTTACACAATGGAATACTAAGCAGCTATTAAAACCAAGGAAATTTTGAAATTTTTGGGAAAAAGAGATAGAATTGGAAATGATCATCCAAAGTGAGATAACTGAAACCCAGAAAGACAGCCATGGTATAAAAGAAGATATCAGCTCAACATTGATGTCCTCTGAGGGACTCCACCCAGCAGTGGATCAGCACATATGGTTGAACCTGATGCTGAACACCTGGTGGAGTGCAGAAAGTGGTATGTAATTACAGGGAGATGGAAGAACCTACAGGGTTCAGGAACTCCACAAGGAGACCATCAAGGTTCGGGGATTTGGACCCAAGAGGGCCTGTGCAAACTGTTGCACCTACCAAGTAAATGTATGGAGTAAACCTAGACGAGATTCCCCCCACTGTTCAGATATATTCCATGGACAGCAAATTGTCCACAGTCATGTGTATATCAGCATCTGCCTCTGACGTGAACTCTAGTGGCCAGGATTTGAGCACTTCCTTTTAGCGGAGAGGCCCTGCAGCACACAAAGAAAGGGTCAGCAAGTTGTCTGTATGAGATCTGATATGTTGTGCCTATATGGTGATTGAGGCGGTCCCTTTATGTCAGAGGTCTAGGGGAGAGGGAGATTGGAAGAGGGAGTGTGGGAACATGAAGAAATAAGTGATTGATAATATTCAGACAGTCATAGGCGAGGGGAAGAATGGGAAAATGGGGGGAGGGAAGAATGGGAGGATACAAGGGATGCGATAAACATTGAGATGTAACAAGTATAATTAATTTTTTAAAAACTTTTTAAATAAAATAAAGGTATAATTCATGTAAAAATATTCAGTATGTAATCTAAATAAATGTTATCAACTAGCCAATGGTCAGAATATTCTCCACAGTTGAGTGGAGAGTGTGATATGACTTTCTCACGTACTATGGTGCCTCACATTTGACCATGTCCCCTGGAGAGGGAGACCTGGTGGCACTCAGAGGAAGGACAGCAGGTAGCCAAGAAGAGACTTGATACCCTATGAGAATATATAGGGGGAGGTAATCCCCCTCAGGAACAGTCATAGGGGAGGGGAATAATGGGAAAATGGGGTGTGGGAGGAATGGGAGGATACAAGGGATGGGATAAACATTGAGATGTAACAAGAATAAATTAATAAAAAAAAGAAAAATTTAATTTTTTGTAATTTGGCATTAAGGACAACACCTCCTGCATGAATGCTCATCACAGAGCTTCATCCTACATTGAGATATATTTTTAACTACATATGTACTACTGGCAAGATGTATTTCTTTGTATTATTAATTCTTTGGACATCAGTTTAGTTTTACTTGTTTTTGTTTTTGGCAAAATAACATGTTATGTTGAATCTCTTTAATATAACAATAAAATAAAATTTAAACTAGGTAATACAAAAGTAATAATTATAAATGAATTCCCAAAGAACCAAGAACACAAATCACCTCTGTGAGTATAAAATGAGATCTTGAATACTAGGATACAAGAAGACACTGAGTGAATAGTTGAAAGACGAATGCAATGATGATACAACATATTGTTTTTAAAAAACTACAATACATAATGGAACAAAATATATCAAATAAAAACATCAGTATTCTCACCAAGGGAGTATTTCAAGTTGAAGACTGGATGCAAAGGCTTCAAGACAAGATATATGAAGTAGAATACTCAAAGTCTGATGAAGATAAAACAATAAAGAAGAATCAAATAGAAGACAGGAAGGGCATACGATGAACATATCAAATTTACAAACCATGGGCACAATAGAAGAAACAAAACAGACTAAAGGCATCTGCATGATACCCAGTAAAATGTAGCTTTAACTTTCTTAAATAAAACATGATCTCTGACCATATAGAGAGAGCACTTATTTTAACACTAAACCTTTAACACCAGAAAAGAGCCAGCATTTTGTTGTTGTTGTTGTTGTTCTTTGATTGATTGGATTCTTGGTTGGTTTTGTTTTTCTAGAAAGAGTTTCTCTGCATAGCCTTGGTAGTCCAAGTCTCATTTAGTGGAGCATGCTGGTCTCAGACTCAGCAATTGCATTGCCTCTGCCTACCTGAGTTCAAGAATTAAATGCATATACCACCACAAAGAAGAGCCAGCCCTTTGTTTTGTACCAACAAGAGGATATGGAATGCTTCTATATTGAAGCCCTATTTATACAAGAGACCATATGAAGATTTACAGATTCCACTATGGAGGCTCTTAAAGAAGGAGAGTAACAGTAATACATGACAGACATTTAGAGACATAACTGTCAAGCCCAGTTACTATGAACAGTATATTGATATCTCATAAAAGAAGAAAACAGGCCAAAGTTCAATAACGAACACAATTATAGAAATTCATGTCCACTGAAACAGCACAATAAATGACACTTTAATAACTCCTTCATACTTATAAGTAAGATGGATACAAGCTGCCAAAGATACATAAATAAAACACTAGAACAGCAGAAAGAAAAACAGCTATTAGAAATGACTTGAAAGTCTGATAACAACACATAGAAATGATTAAAATAATTGTAAATAATAACTGAATTGTAGTAATCACATTCTCTAATTGAAACACGAAGACAAAAAAAATGACTTATGACAAAGACATGTTTATTGCCTCCATGACAAAGTCAGAAACTCATTCACATACATGAAGAGACGCATTCTAAAGAATAGTGGAAATGCATTGTAATGAAGTGTAATACAAATATTAGAAAATAATCTCTATGACAGATGAGTACGGAATAATTGTGGACTAAACACCTACCAATGAACTCAGCAACAAAAGAAAAAAATCGCTCACTTAGGAGGACTTGAATTCATTCCAGCAATGAAAGCATGGCTCAACATATATAGATCAATTAAAGTTAATCCATCACATAAATCATCTCAATCATAGAATCACATTTTTCCCACAATAAAGAACAAAAGATTCAAAGTGAGAAGACAGAAATGGATCAGTTATCCAATGCAGTCCCCAATTTCAATGTTCATTGTCATGCAAGGGACCTTCAAGTTCAATATTTTAACTTATTTTCTTCGATTTAAATTAAGTAATGTTGATTCAAGTGACCCCTGTTTTTCCAGGCCCTGTGGAGCCTGTTCACCTCAGGAAACACTCCCCCCTCCAGCTCAGTACACAGATTTCAGTACTTCCTCACCACAAATAAATCAGTATTTGTGAACTCAGATTTTTCTTTTTCACACTCAGCTTGTCAAATTTACACTGTTTATTTATTGGAGGTCATGCTTGGTATCTGAGACTCTGGGACAAATTTCCCTTGTTGCATAAGTCTCTTAGTCTTATACTGGTAATCTGGTGTGCGATTAGACACTGACCCTAAGCAAAGTGAGAAAAAACAGTTGATTTGGCTCAGCAGTTACTGTCAAGGGAAGACAAGGCAGGAATCTGTGGATTGAAACTAAGTCTAAACCCTGAAAAAACTCTGCACACTGGCATATTCTGCTTTATTTCTCATAGAACTCTACCTAGCAAGAGCACTTCCCACAGTAGGATGGACACTTATGCATAAATTACCACTGAGTTAAATGCCTCACAGATATACAGCCTAGTCTGATGGAAATAATTTCTCAAGTTTGGAAGCAATGTCATTTTTCATCAATTTCTTTCCATATTTGTTTATAGAATAAGTTTATTCATAACTCAACAAGCTAATATAATACATATGGAAGAAGTAGGTAAAAACTCTGACAATGACATGTGTCTAATTTTCCTCAGATATTGCCCTGTGTGTGTAGTGCTGACTGTGGTCCTGGATTCAGAAAATTCTGGAAAAAGGGAATGGCTGCCTGCTGTTTTGAATGCAGTCCATGCCCAGAAAACGTAATTTCTAATTAGACAAGTGAGTATTGGGGTTATGTAGAAACCTTCCAGTTTATCATCATCTCCTACCCACTCTGAGATACTTAACTTGTTGAAAAACCAACTGCCCAAATAATACAGATAACTTTCCTAAGTGGGTTTTTGTAGAAATACAAATACTAACAATTCTCTGAATAACAGCAATCAATATACCCTTATGTTTTTATCAACTCTGTGACCCATTTTCAATTGATGGAAGATCACATTTTCTCAAAGAAAGAATTTTGATAATCAAACTTTAGTTTGAATGAATTTTATAGATTTCTTAGAGATAAATCTGTTCTTAAGCTTTATGTAGGTTAGAATCCAGTCACAGATCTTTAAAAATATTTATTTATTCTCTTTGTGTGTGTGTGTGTGTGTGCGCGCGCACGCGCACGCGTGTGTGTCCCTACATGATTTGCACACACCACATATATACAGGATCTCATGTAGAATAGAATAGGCCATCAGACAGACTGGACCCTGCCATGTCACTGTTGGGTACTAAACACAAGTAAGTTGTCTGTTAGATTAATATAGAGGGAAAATATTTCCCTTACAATTATGAGAATCTAAGAATGAGATGTAAAATAATGAGTAATGTTGAAATACTCATTTTCAAGTATCTGATGTTATATAAATCAAAGCATGTGGGGAAGAATCTTCAGATATGATGTAGGAAATATGAGGATTCTTGTAATCAATAATTTATATACAGCATCCAATTAATAGTGTAATGATGTGGTAGGTTAGATAGATTTATACAGAATTAAGTTCAAAATATTAAAATGTTATTGCTACCTACACAGAGTGTATTAGTCTAATAATTATTTGTGTAGAGGTGACTAAATGCAAATAGACAATGGATAATTTTTCATGTCTATTGCCTGTCATCTTATATAACTAAATGAAAGTTCTTAAAGGGAACTAGTGGCAATCTAAATGACCCAGAAGTTAAATATCTTGCCACTATGCTGATAAACTGAATTCATGCCTAGGATCCATGTAGGGAGAGTAAGTAAGTCCTAGAACATGGCTTCTTACATACATGCATTTCAGCACACAATATTCTCTAAAATAAACTATGTGTAGTAAAATTGTTTTAAATGTAAAAACGAGTAATACTAGAGGCTATTTACATTAATGAATAATACAAATGTTACACAAAATTATATTTATGAATTTGATTAGGTTTATGTTTTGGGGGAGGGGATGCATGTAACAAACACAGATGTAGGTGAGAGGTTACAAAAACACAGATGGACAAAGTAACATGAAGATTTGAAACACCTGATGTAAGTGTTGGAATTTGAATGCAGGTTTTCTGAAATATAAGTATATTCTCTTTACGGCAGAGCCAACTAGCTAAGGTGTATAAACACATTAACTAATTACATCTATCTATACATGCATTGCACTAGATAAAACTAATGAACTACATGGAAGCACATCATTATTCTCTGCAATTGTCCAATAATTGGGTGAAATTTTAATCGTATATATTATCGTTGCCATTCGGGATCTTGTAACTTATAAATGAAGTACTATAGGGTAACAAAAAAAATCTTGGTTACAAGTATTGGAATACTTGTGTTATCTTGGTCATGTTGTTTATCAATGTGTATTTTGTCTTGCATACACTTACAGAATCTGGGTTCCATAGAGTTTAAAAGAAGGGAGGAGGAAGGGGATGAGTGCTTCCAAACAAAATGAAATCAAGATGAAAGGTTTGAGTGCTCGGGGAGTATAGAGTTTTCTACTTTCAGTGTTATTGCTGGTGCTTCTCATTAACAGGTATCAGGAGTCTTGGTTCCTAAGGCCAGATAAGCATACAACTGAGTAATTATTTAATATTTTTGCAGTTTTCAATTATTTTCTTTTAATTTTATTTTATTAATTTATTCATATTATATCTCAATGGTTATCCCCTCCCTTGTATCCTCCCATTCCTCCCTCACTCCCATTTTCCCCTTACTCCCCTCCCCTATGACTGTGACTGAGGGGGACTTCCTCCCCCCTGTATATGCTCATAGGGTATCAAGTCTCTTCCTGGTAGCCTGCTATCCTTCCTCTGAGTGCCACCAGGTCTCCCCATCCAGGGGACGTGGTCAAATATGAGGCACCAGAGTATGTGTGAAAGTCATACCCCACTCTCCACTCAACTGTGGAGAATGTCCTGTCCGTTGGCTAGATCTGGGTAGGGGTTAAAATAGGATTTATTCACAACTGACTCAAAATTCCTTTTTAAGGTCTTTTTGAAATTTTACTTTTTTCAACAATCAACATTTAATAATTCTGTAGAATTATTGCTATGGTTGAATAATTATACTTTGGAGTGCCTTGTTCTGAATATCAAAAACTATTTTTTATGTATAATTTACTGTTAATTTTTTATTAGTTTATTCATATTACATCTCGATTGTTAGCCCTTCCCCTGTCTCCTCCCATTCTTTCCTCCCTCCCATTTCTCCCCTTCTCCCCTCCCCTATGTCTGTGACTGAGGGAGACCTCCTCCCCCTATATATGCTCTCAGAATATCAAGTCTCTTCTTGGTAACTAGCTATCCTTCCTCTGAGTGCCACCAGGTCTTCCCATCCGGGGGACATGGTCAGAGAAGGGGCAGCAGAGTTCATGTGAGAGTCAGATCTCACTCTCCACTCAACGGTGGAGAGTCGGCTAGGTCTTGGTAGGGGTTCGAAGCTTACTGCCTATATTCTCCTTGGCTGGTGCCTTAGTTTGAGGAGGACCCCAGGATCTAGATCTGCCTGTCATAAAGTTCTTCTTGTAGGTTTCCAGGACCCTGTGGGTCCTACCATTTCCTCTTTTTTCCATTCTACTCTTGCCTAAAGTCTCAATCGGATATCCTCTTCTCTGACCCACTTTCTTGGTAAGTAAAGATTTTCGTGGTACGAATCCCTTGGACTAGTGTTTTAATATAAGTGAGTATATACCGTTTGTCTCTTTTTGCTTCTGGGTGAACTCACTCATTATGATAATTTCTAGTTCAATCCATTTGTCCACAAATTTCGGGAATTCCTTGTTTTTAATAGCTGAGTAGTATTCCATCGTGTAAATATACCACAGTTTCTTAGTCCATTCTTCTACTGAGGGACACTTAGGCTGTTTCCATGTTCTAGCTATTATGTATAAAGCAGCTATGAACATGGTTGAACATATGTCCCAGTTATGTGGTAGGGCATTTTCTGGGTATATTCCAAGGAGTGGGATGGCTGGGTCTTGAGGAAGCCCTATTCCCATTTTTCTGAGAAAGCACCAGATAGCTTTCCAAAGTGGTTGTACTAGTTTGCATTCCCACCAGCAATGAAGGAGTGTTCCTCTCTCTCCACATCCTCACCAACATGTGGTGTCATTTGAGTTTTTGATCTTAGCCATTCTGATGGGTGTAAGATCGAACCTCAGTGTCGTTTTGGTTTGCATTTCTCTGATGAATAACGAGGACAAACATTTCTTTAAGTGTTTCTCGGCCATTTGATATTCCTCTGTTGAGAATTCTCTGTTAAGTTCCAAGCCCCATTTCACAATTGGGTTGTTTGGTTTTGTGGTGTTTAATTTCTTGAGTTCTTTATATATTTTGGATATTAAACCTTTGTCAGATGAAGGGTTGGTGAAGATCTTTTCCCATTCTGTAGGCTGTTGCTTTGTTCTCTTGCCTTACAGAAGCTTCTCAGCCTCATGAGGTCCCATTTATTAATTGTCGACATTAAGGCCTGGGTTGTTGGTGTTCTGTTCAGGAAGTTGTTTCCTGTGCCTATGTGTCCCAGGCTCTTCCCCACTTTTTCCTCTAACTGAATTAATGTCTCTGGTTTTAAGTTGAGGTTTTTAATCCACTTGGACTTGAGTTTTGTGCACGGTGACAAATAAAGGTCTAATTGCATTTTTCTACATGTAGACATCCAGTTAGACCAGCACCATTTGTTGAAGATGCTATCCTTTTTCCATTGAATAGATTTGGCTTCTTTGTCAAAAATCAAGTGAGCAAATGTGTGTGGATTTATCTCTGGGTCTTCAATTCGATTCCATTGACCCACCAGTCTATTGCTTTGCCAGTACCATGCTGTTTTAATTACTGTTGCTCTGTAGTACAGCTTGAGATCAGATATGGAGATTCCTCCAGAGGATCTTTTGTTGTATTGGATTGTTTTTGTTATGCTGGGTTTTTTATTTCTCCATATAAATTTGAGAATTGATCTTTCAATATCTTCAAAGTATTTTGTAGGTATTTTGATAGGGATTGCGTTGAATCTGTAAATTGCTTTTGGTAAGATGGCCATTTTTACTATGTTGATTCTCCCGATCCACGAACAAGGTAAATCCCTTCATCTTCTCATGTCATCTTCAATCTCTTTCTTCAGAGGTTTGAAGTTTTTTTCGAATAAGTTCTTCACTTGCTTGGTTAGAGTTACTCCTAGATATTTTATATTGTTTGTGGCTATTGTGAAGGGAGTAGTTTTCCTAATTTCTTCCTCTGCCTGTTTGTCATTTGTATACTGGAAAGCTACTGACTTTTTTGAGTTTATTTTGTATCCTGCCAATTTGCTGAAGGTTTTTATCAGCTGTAGGAGTTCTCTGGTGGAATTTTGCGGGTCACTTATATACACTATCATAGCATCTGCAAATAAGGATAATTTGACTTCTTCCTTTACCATTTGGATCCCCTTGATCTCCTTTTGCTGTCTTATTGCTCTGGCTAGAACTTCGAGAACTATGTTGAAGAGATAATGGGACAGGGGGCAGCCTTGTCTGGTTCCCGATTTTAGAGGAATTTCCTTGAGTATCTCTCCATTTAATTTAATGTTGGCTGTTGGTTTGCTGTATATGGCCTTTATTATGTTTAGATAAGTGCCTTGTATTCCTGATCTCTCCAGAACTTTGAACATAAATGGGTGTTGGATTTTGTCAAATGCTTTTTCTGCATCTAAAGAGATGATCTTTCAGTTTGTTTATATGGTGGATTACATTGATGGATTTCCGTATGTTCAACCATCCCTGCAGGCCTGGAATGAAGCCTACCTGTTCATGGTGAATGATGTATTTGATATGCTGTTGTACTCGCTTTGCGAGAATTTTGTTGAGTATTTTTGCATCAATGTTCATAGAAGAAATTGGTCTGAAATTCTCTTTTTTTGTTGGGTCTTTGTGAGGTTTAGGTATCAATGTGACTGTGGCCTCATAAAAGGAATTTGGTAATATTCCGTCCATTTTCATCTTTTGGAATAGCTTGAATAGTATCGGTATTAGCTCCTCTTTGAAGGTCTGGTAGAATTCTGAACTGAAACCATCTGGCCCTGGGCTTTTTTTGGTTGGGAAATTATCAATGGTTGCTTCTATTTCTATAGGTGAAATAGGGCTATTTAATTTGTTTATCTGGACTTGGTTCAATTTCCGTAGATGGAATCGGTCAAGAAATTTGTCCATTTCTGTTAAATTTTCAAATTTTGGAAGTGCTGGCGGCTTTAAAGTACGTTTTAGTCTCTCTGTGTCAGTTATTTGCTTTGTAAGCCGAATGGATACAAAATACTGTAACACTGGGAGACTCGAGGTCTTAGGAGAGGAGAGGATTTGGGAAGACTGGGTGCCCAACTCTGTAGAACACATTCTGGCAATAGCGCTGGGAGTCACAAGGATTGCTAAGTCCCATCAGAATTGATCTACCTAATCTTGGAAAAGATGCACTTGGAGGACTAGCACCTTGTGGGGTAGCAGGGTATCAGCACACAAACTCTAACCTCTTCATCCAGTGTGCACAGGACTCTAGGCCAGGGAAAGGCTTCTACACACTGTGAGGCCAGGATTGAGAGTGCTTTGGTGCTGCCTCAGGTACAGGAGAGGGTGAGAGCACAGAGCAGAACCTGTGACCAGATGAGGGATCCCTAGAGCCCCAAGCCACACACATGCAGTACAACCTTCCCCTGTGCAACCTCCCACCTTCTGCCTTGGCAAGCAAGCTTACCTAATGAAGAGGATGGGGAGAGAGAAAGAGCAGAAAAGACCTGTGGCACCATGTTGAGCACATTCAAGAAGCAGAGGTTGGGGAAGCTTTGTTCTACCTGGTAGGCAGCCCAGTGGTTCTCGGTGCCATGCCACAGAAAGCCAAGAGCATGACAACACACACAGGGGTTCAGCTCCTACTAGGCCCCACCCCTCCAGCTTCTCTTTAGAAGTGAGGGTGGGGTCTTGCCAATGCCCACATGCTCTGGAGGAGGAGGCAGGTGGTGTCTGAGTGGGAGACCTATCCAAGATAATCCAGGTGATCCCAGAATGTGTGTATTTGGGGTTCCCTAATGTAAATAAGCCAGAACACAGCTCAGATGGATGTAGAAGATCAGTGGGGGTCTCCATGGGTACAGAGTGGCACAATCCTGCTCCAATTCAGTCAGGAGAACCTGTGAAGGACTTGAACTTAGGAGGGTGCTTGGAAATTTTCTAAATGTCCCAGGCACAGGATCACAGAAGGACCTTATAGCCTTTCTCATAGACCAGGTCTTTCCCAAAAACATTCAAGATGTCCTTGCTAGCCTGAGGGAAGTTCCTCCTCTTGATGATTAGGTTTTTGTTTAAGATTTATTTTACTTGTGTGTGTACACGTGTGTGTGTACACTTCTGTGTACATGTGAGTACACATGTGTGCGTAGGTGCCTTCGGAGACCCAAAGAGAAACTTGAATTCCTTGGAGCTGGAATCACCAGTTGTTGTAGGAGCAGATTTCAGGATCTCTTCAGGAGCCCCATAAGAGTGCTCTTAACCAAAGAGACATCTCTCCAGAAGCCCTTGTTAAAAGCCATCAGCCCTAGCCCCCACTTGCCACTATCAGTGGAAGCTATTGCTGGTAACAATCAGTTCGGGCCTGAAAAGTTTCCCTCAGAGAAAGTTTGCAGGGACTCCCGCCAGCCTAGGAATGACAGGTGATGTTGAAGTTGGCCTTTGATATACTGGCTCCCAAAATCTGGACCCTGATAACCAAGATTCTACAGAGGCTATTTCAATGAGTAAGAAACTACTTGGCGACAAAGATATAGGGCAGCCAGACTCAAAGTCTCACAACAAGATTCTACAAGCAGGGTGCAGAGACAAGAATGTCCATGTGTCTGAAGCCAGAGGGAAATCCACAATTAGTACCAGAGCATTATGAGCTACAGAGAAAAATTGATCTCAGGAAAATAATAGAAGAGGAGAGAAAATATCCAGAGGTATCAGAGTGTGAGCAGGAGAAAAGCAACAAAACAAAGAAAGAGAGAACGTGTTCAGTCAGCCTTCCCATTGTTCACTGTTGTCTTTGCTTCTAAGGGCAGAAATTACCTTACAGGCATGTGCAAGATGAAATGGAGACCACTTCTTGTTGTTTAGAGTGACACCACCCACTAGTATAAATATGCAGGATCAAGCTGGTCCAAGAACCAAAGCCTACAAAGGAGGGATAAAAACAGAGAAAAGAGATGAGTCCATCCTGGGTAAACACACCCTAAAGAAGGACTCCTCCATGAAAAACTCAAAGAGAAGAATCTTGGAGATCACTACACCCTACAGGATGTATTCAATGCATTCTGCCTTCCACTTTAACACAGTCGCAAAACAGCCTTTTGATCTCTTCCATTATGTGTAGATGTTGACAGCTTACCACTCAGATCAACTAAAATGTTTCCTTACCTGCGTTTCCTCGAGCTACGTGTCCCTCTTTTTCCTGACCAAGACTGTTCTCTGTATGTACAATGTGTGCTAATGGGATACATTTGTTTGCAATTTGACACATCATAAGCAATTTTAAGCAGCTACATCAAGGAACCTTGTAAGAAATACTGCCAAGATATCCTAAGTTAAAAGTCCTAGGAAGAGGGTCTGCCATGACAAGTTTACCAACTTTCCACCAATGACACCTCGGCCTTGCTGTCTCCTGTTGGTCTCCTCGCACCTTATTCACCCATTCTGCCTTTTAGCTCATAATACAATCTTCTCATTGGCTACTGCCTAATTTATGACATCATCATCCCGCCCCCCCCCCAATACATACCAGCAGCTTGTAGAATCTTGAGTTTCCACAGTGCTGCCTAAAAATAACTCGGATCATCACAGGTCACCTGTGACCAGTGTCCAGTGAGCACTCTCTGATACTGAACACACAGAAGGTATTAGCCTGCTGATAAGATAAAAAAAAATGATAATTTTTCCTGTTTCATTGTAGCCTGGATTACTCTTACTCCAGGCCAGCCACACCCTCCAAATGTAAGAAAAAATATAAATGTTTGTGTGGTCACGCTTTTCATTATATTTCATATATGCTTAATCTATAGTGTGCTATGAAAATTATAGACACAGATATCTCAAGTTGAGTGTGAGCTATCAGAAGTTGGTGTCACATTTCACTTTGGAATAATAATGAGAAAGTGACACTTAAGTGTATTATTCATCCCAAATGAGCTGAAAGAAACCTTAAGAGAATGATGCCCCATTTCCCTTAAGGGGTATTGGGTAAGTTTTCGGTTCCTGTCTTGGGCTTTAGATGTTTATTTTCATTGGGAGGTGATTATAAGTTATTATTGGTCTTATCCAGAGAGAAAATTATGTTGGACTCAGCAGTGTTTCTCTTATCCTTTATCTTTCTTAGGTATGGAGATAGGTGTTGAAAAGAAAGAAGGGGAATATAGAAATATAGAAAAAATTATAATATATAAAAGTATATCATTGAATATACTCCTCAACTAAAACCCTTGTTGTTATTCACAAGGTTATTTTTGGTTCATTGGTATAGAATTTTGAATATTGATGCAAAATAAGTTTAATTCACATACACTGTACCCATACAGCCCAACTATAATGCAAGGTTTACTTCCAATACTTTGAAAGTACTATAGCAGGCAATTTAGGATAATTAAGTAATATAAGTTAAGTGCTATTTGGTCAAATCATGGTCATGTCAATTACTAGTCTATTTTATCACAAGAATATATATCCTAGCTTAACAGATATGTTTCTGTAGTTCAATAAGATAAAATAGATATACAAGTTCTTCAAAAACCTCAGAGACCTACAGAATATGGCATTTAAAGATGTTTTTATTTTAAAGATTCTTTGACAATAAGACAAGTTAACTCCTAGCATCAAAGAAGCTCCTATGGAGATGGCTTCAAATGTGACAAACAAGCCACTGGGCAAAACGTCCTTGTTTCAGCCTCATACAGAGTTCTGCCTAAAAATGGGCAAGTTTAGATGCAGGCAGAGTCAGTCGACAGCCAAACTCTGCCAAGCCAGTGTAAGCAAGTCCACAATAGTTCCTGCCACACAAATATCTCTGTCAGATACACTGGGCCAGATGGCTGAAGATGACACTCCAACATTGTAGAGAGTTTTGGGTGATTGTTCAGGCAGCAAATTGTCTCTGTCATTTTTTTTTTCACTTTGAAAGCTGTCAACCTACACTCCTGTTTACTCAGGTAATTAATTTTATCCCTTCTCAAGTCTCTGATGGGATTGAAGCTCAGATAGATTGTTTTACAATTAAGCTTAGTTATGTAGGGTTTAGGAATTTTTAGGCTTGACAGATGTTTTAAGTTGGGAGAGATTAGATAGCGTAGGTATTGATTTACATTCAGAATTTTAGACTCACCAAGATAAAAAAGATGTTTTCTTCAAGGTTGCCAAATACAAATAGCCAAAACACAAAACACTATGAGTAGGAGTTATATAATTCCTGATTGTTTCATTGTTCTTCTTGTTGTATGTTGTTTATTGTATATGTGTGAAATACTGTAAATGTATATGTAAAAATATATTAATTAATTTTTAAAAGGACCATTTTTCCTGCTCCACTGTAGCCTTAATTATTACTCTTACTTCATGCCAGCCACACCCTCACAATGTCATGTGAGAAAACAAATTTTAATGTTTATGTGGTCACACCTTTCATTATTTTTCATATATGCTTCCCTGCTGTGGTTTCAAATTTATATCAGGTATGTTGGCACACCAGTGATCACAGGATGTAGTAGCTAAAGGCATGAAGATCAGATCAAGTCTACCCAGGGCCATAGTGGCTCTGTCTTGACAGACACAAGATTAAAAATACAGAAAGAGAAACTGCCATGTTTTATAGTGCTTGTGTACACTAAGTAAAAACAGAGTCTAGGAGAGAGCAAAAGGAGACTCAACTCCGAGAAGGCAGCTATTGTAGTTGAAAGAAATATTGAGGCTATTACATGAAAAACAAACCCACAAGAACTGGGCAGAGGAAAAATTTCTAAGTATAAAGATAAAGGAAGTAGTAAACAGAAAAATATGATAATTCAGAACTGCAAAGATGATTCCAAAGGAAAACACCATAGCTTGGGATCAAGTGTCACAGAGAACCACAGATTTCAAATCAAGACGAAAAGCATTGTCATTTCCCAGGCCTTGCCTAGGTACACACACTACTGATAGTTGTCTGGGTGCAGGTCCCCTGTCTTACACAGCAGATACCTTCTGCTCTGGTCCCTGGCTCTGAAATTGAATCCAGCCCCTCTTTGAAGACTTCCGTGTCTTTATTGCCCTGGTTATACCAGGTATTACCAGTTAGGGCTGGGCACTCCACAGTCAGTTCTTTACAACACTAACTGACAGAGGTGAGGGAATCCTCACAAGGCTTTTCCTCCTAAAGAATTACAGGCAATTAAGAGTAACAGAGAAAAAAACAATCTTATTCAGGGGGAAAAACTCTAATAGGCTAGCAAATCCCAAAGGGTCAAACCTAAACACATGCAAACACCATAAAATGCTATCAACAGTTTTACACATACCTGCTTAAGAACTATACTTAAATGATAACAAGTCATGAATTATAGCACGAGTGAAAAGAGTGCAGGAGCAGATAGAATGGAAAAAGGTTAATTGGGTAAACATAATATTCATCTATGAAATCTCTCATATATCACATTTAATTAACAAAAAAAAGCTCAGAGTAGAGACAAGCCTGGTGGTTCTGGAAGATACGTATGCTAGCAGAAGTATGGGGGCAGAGGGTTGCCAGTCTTGTGATTCAAAGACCAATTTGATCTCAGTTGACAGACTTGTCTCTTCACATATGGTAATATCTGCACAGAACGGGGCAAAGGAAGAGGCATGAATAGTTGTCTAGGGCTCTCCTACCTCGAAATACTCTTCAAGGACACAGATGAAGTACTTATGTGTCACCGCAGGTTTAAGAGGAAGACAAAGAAGGGCAGAGGACAGTGTCTAGATTGCAGTAAAGATTGATCTAAATCAACGAGGAATCCCTTTCCCACACATGAAGATCAGACAACTCAAATGAGTTTCATCCTACACAGTACCAAAAAAGGGATCTGAACAGTTGTCACTGGGATATGTGAGGGAACATCAGTCTTAGACTCTTCCAGACAGAACAAAGTGGAGATAACACTACTTCCCAGAGGAAGTTAGAAAGCATCAATCTCATCATTTCCCCACTGTCCTCTTGCTTCCCTCAGAAAAATCTCCAAGTGCACCTTTCTCTGGGACAAAAAGTGACCTGTAGTCCTCTCTGCCTGTGCTGAGCAACTCCAAACCCTAAGCAGGAAGACTGAGCAACTCTCCAGGGTCTGCAGCACAGCTCAGAGCCCATCTTGCCATCAGCCTCCAGCCCTTCTCACTGGCTGCTCATGGAGAGTGTCTACCTTTAACAACATGCTGGCATGACTATGCTGACAGTGCTGAATGACAAGGGCCAGATCTCCACCTTGGCACTCTGCTATCCAGGTACTCTCGAGTGGAATCTCACAGGAAGCACAAGTGGGAGGGCAGCTACACTGCAGAACTTCATTGACCAGGAGACCAAACTCTCCTCCATGTCTGTGACAGTCAAACATGATATATTTTAAATTCCAATGCCATAGTCCTTTTCTATCCAACACTGTGTGGCAGCTTTGTGCATGCAACACCATCACCGGTGCCAAGTCATGGGTACAGCATGGCACCTTCCTATCAGGTAGACACCTGATAGGTCTATTGTCACGGTCCTGGTAGCCTGGACCCGCTGATACCTGGAGAACATGCACAGGGCCTGCATGCGTACAGGTCTGTGTTCTACCCTGGGAATAAGGCCTCTGCCCTGCAAGGAGAGATGCTGATGGTGATGAAGGAGATTCAACCAACAAATGTCCAAACACCCGTCTCCACCTCTAGCTTCTCCTATTCCACATCCTCTCAAGCCATGACACATGCCAGTGTTCAAGGTGAGTATAGAGCCAAATGGTTAGCACTCTAAGGAAATGGCGGCTCTACTATTCAGTAGTGGACACATCAGTCCTGACAGGTTGTTGTAGCTACTGCTTTCCAACCCCACCATCAGACTCTATAAGAAAGAGAATGCAAAGATGCAGCATATGGCATCCATCCTGTATTAAGTGATGGCCACGAAGTCACCACAGTCACACATGTCACTACCAAAGATAATCAATCCAATGCACTAACTGTAATCACTTCCTACCTCATCTATTGCTCTAGAACACAGAGGACTGTATGTTCCAGTTACACTAGATTGTCCATGAGTTGAAATCCTCAAGAGTTGTGTAGCTCTAATCAGTCCTGGAGGAAGTATTCCTCCCAGATCCCAAGCACATTTCATGGCATTCTCTTACTCTTAAAATTGTAGAGACACAGTTAGGTGCAGCCCATGGACCACGGCTAAGTTGGCCAAAGCTACCTCTTCCTTTTTTCTTCTGCTGTGGTACTTCAGAGGTAATCCATGTACAAGATTGTAAGGTCATGAAGACATGTTTATAATAATGTATCACACCCAAGCTCAAAGATTTCAATTTCTTAAATCAATTTTCGTGTCACTTATAAGAAGTTTGAGAAACATGGGTCTGGAGGAAAGCCTCGGTTGTTGAAATGTTTGCCTCACAGAGGTGCTCAACTGGGTTTGGATACCTAAACCCACAGAAAAGGCCAGGCTTCTGGGGGTATCTGAGTAATGCTAAAATAAAGAAGTATGCAGTCAGGTAAGTTCTTGGAAATTATGGGTCAGATAACCTACCTAACAGCAAAGTTCCTAGGAAATTAGAGTCACTGTGTCAAAGATGAAGGTGAAATCAAAGAAGGAGCACACATCAAGGGAATTCTCTAACCTAGCCATGCTGGATATGCACACACCATGCAAACACAAAGAAACATGAAAACATGAGAGAAAACATGCCATGGCATGATCAGCAGAAACAGAGCAGTCTGCTGTGCAAGCAGAGCCAATAGGAATAACTTCTGCACAGCTGCAAGGACCTGAGTGCTGTGGTGCTGTGAAAGGGGCCAGGGTAGCATCTCACTTGCCAGACACTGACTTCGTCCTTGACTCTTTTTCAGTGGTGCAAATGGAGACATCAATGAGTTTCCAACATGAGGCCAGACACTGTGTGCTGCAGAATACAGAATACAGGTTCCCCAAATGAGAGAACTACCTGTTGATGGGGACAGATCCTTAACAGTCCTCATGCACAGACCTTCAGGTTTCCTGGGTTTGCCTCCAGCTTCCAGCCTGAAACAGAGAATAATAACATGCCATGAGCTTGGCTTTATCTCACCTGCCCATTTTTGTCAATACAGTGTCTCCTATGAGCCCTTGTTGTAGCCTTTGGAAGCCTAATACTATTATTCATGGCTTTCAGTCAAATTTTTTACACTATAGCCAGCTCACATATTGACATACATGTCTGTCCATCACCATGTCATGTGACTCCCTTTTTTCAGAAAAATTAAAAGGGCTGCCTCATGCTATATAGGGCAACAATTATAGAGCAAATGGCAACTTCCACACATGTCTAGATTAATGTACCAGAATGGTTACTGAAGTCCCTTATAAAAATGTATGATGGGATTGCTTGCAATAAGGTAGATAACTTAAATGTGATGCATGGTATACAACTCATGACAACTAGATCTTTGGTGTTCCAAGCATGAAATGAAAGCAGGTAGACAGGTGTGGAATGTGTATCACTAGAATTGGCTTAGCACTTCTATAAGGTGAAAGAGAAACCCTGGGCACTTTACAGCTCAGTTTTTCTGGACCTGTGTATTGTTTCTAATACTGAGTCTTATTATTATAAGTCTCCCTTTTCTTCCACAAAGAAATCTCAAGTGTTCAGAAAACTGCTACTCAACACACAGGAATGTGCCTGTGTCCATGGATTTTCCTTCTCCAGCTTCCTCTTGATTGTTTTACCACTTTACAGCCCCAGTATGCATGCTGCTTGAAATCACTCAGCATGGCCAAGACCTTTTAGAGCTTACATGATCATATGAGACCAACAGGATCATCACTGCCACGAAAAGCCCATACAATTCCCAGGATTCCTCTTGAATTAACTTCTTTTCTAGACTATCATGAGCACCATGATACCATCTCTGGGTATTAGACAGTGCATTCTTCCATCAGTAACTCTATCCTCTGTGCTCTTTCCACTCCCTGCTCTTAATGGGAAACACAAACATGAAGAATGGAAAGAAAACAAGACCTGAAAACAGTTTGCCAAGTCATGTTACTATGAACACTGCTGAGAGGCAAGAAATGGACCACACTGACTACTGCCTGAGAAAAACCAATCCACACTGTGCTAGTTAGCTTTTCTCAACACAACTAGAGTCATGAGGAAAGAGAAAACCTTCATTCAGTAGTTGCCTCTGTGAGATTAGATATATGATTTTTGTGGAACAGAATCTTTATTAATAATTGATAGAGAAGGGTCCAGTCTACTCTAGTCAGTACTATAGAGAGGGTGGTGGACTTGAACTACATAAGAATGTTAGTTAAGAAAGGCAGGCTGAGCATGCCAGTAAGCAATATACCTCTGTGGTCTCTGCTTGCCTCAAGGTCCTGCCTTGTTCTTCCACTTGGTCTTCCTTAGACAATGAGATGTAAAGTATAAGATGAAAGACACCTATTGTTACCCCAACTTACTTTTGTTCAGTCTTTTATCATAGCCAGAAGAGCTTAAATTAATCTATTTAAACATATGAAGGCATTGACAGATAACCTAGATGATTATATTGAGCACAGATAACCTTCATGCTTGAACAAAGAAAAACTTCTCTTGAAGACACAAACTACAGAAATAAATACTCACTGAATCTAAACTTGAAAAGACAAAACAAAAAAAGGCCTATATGCTGAGGAGAGAGATAAATAAACTTATGAGACCACACAAAGGAACTAATACACTACAACAATAAAGAAGTAAATGACTGTTAGGGAATTGACAAACACTACAAAATTTGTCCAGCCCCGCTGAGACCCACGGACCCCTAGGGAGAGAATGGGGGACAAGAGATGCAAAGAACGGACAGCAAGTCAAAAAGATCTGATCAAGCTGACAAATTTTTATTTTTCTCAGGCTGCTTATAAGCACAAGGCAGGATGTTGGGTGGGGGTAGAGGGGGAACTAGGGTAAAAGCGAGGTCAGCCCCCTGCTGCTACATACCGCACAAAGTTCCCTTCATGGTAAGGTGGCGTTGGGCTGGCAGTTTCCTAGAAGCGTGGGACAATGAGACCGGGCGCTAACTTAGGTGAAATAGATCTATATCTGGTTATTGAGAAACCTAAAGACAGGAGGTCTCCTGGAGAGTTCTCCAAGAAGTCACCAAATGGAGGGAACAGGAGAGGTTTTTGTCAAGCAGAACACAGGAGGTCCAAATGGCCATATTTGCTGAAAAAGCCCCATCAAAAACTGGCATAAATTAACATTGATCCAATGAGCTGGATCAATGAGCAGAATAATAATGAAATCAACTCTCTGTGAGGACTCATGAGGACTTGCCTAAAGGGTCCATGTAGGCTGCATGATTCCCCAGATCCAATGCCCCAGTCTCATGCACAGCTCTGCAGAAAAATATCATTGCCAACCTTCCCTGCCCATAATATTCCCATCTCCCGTGGATCCAACACATCTCCCCTTTGAAGGGACAAGAAACATACAGAACAAAAAAGAGATGGACCTAGAAAAGTAATCACTCACCACATAATTAAAACAATAAACATACAGAACAGTAAATAAATAATAAAAGCTGCAAAAATTTTAAAGACCAAATAACAGATAGAGATGTATTAAACTTACACTAGAATTTTCAGTGAAGACTCGAAATGCCAGAAAGGTCTGAAGAGATGTGTCTCAGACTTTAAGAGCTTGCGGATGCCAGAAGAAAAAACTAGAGCTTGCAAAACCTACAATTACCACAGATGGAGAAAATAAGATATCCCTTGATAACGTCAACTTTACACAATATCTATAAAGAAATTGAGCCTTATAGAAGTTACTAGAAGGAAAGTTCATTGTGAGGAGGTTTACTGTACCTGTTAAACCAAAAGAAATAAATAGTCTTACACAATTAAAACCAAAAGAAGGGAAAAGTACATGTACACCACCAACACCAACACCAACACCACCACAACCACCACAGGACCAGTATCACAAACAACACAGAAACACAAGAATCAAAAACCATTGGTCATTGAATTCTCTTAATATCAGTGGTTTTACTTGTCTATTAAAAAAACAATGAATAACAGAATGGACATGAAAGCAGGACCCATCCTCCTGCTGCATCAAGAAACAGACTTAAAAATCAGGAATCAATAGTACCTCCAGGTTAATGGATGAAAAAAATATTCCAAACCGCGGGACCTAAGAAGCAAGCTGGTGAAGCCACAAAACAATATAGAATTCAGACTAAAAATGTTGACAAGGACACAACAGGATCATCAAAAGAAAAATCTATCAGGCTCAACATCTATTCTATGACCCCCTTACCCATGTGCGTAAAACAAAAGCTTACTACAGCATAAATTAAGTATTGACCATCACAAACTGATAGATGGAAACTTCAGTACATAATCTCACCAATACATAGTCCATCTATTTTTTTAAAAAGTTTGATATAACATATCACAAATATGTGGCCCTTGCTTTGGATATGGCCCCAGCTGTTGTCAGTGTTTTGGGGGGAAATTTACAACAACAATAAAAACAACAACAACAAACCCTTCACATGAGGCCCCACCTGGGATACACTGGCTGCAAAGGGAATTATGTATGACCGCAATTCCCTTTGCAGCTCCTTTAAACTGTTAAGTTATAGCAGAACTTGGACTTTTGTGAGAATATGCTAAGAGTGAAGCGAGGTTTCTAGGGTTTATTTTTGTTGTTTGTTTGTTTTTGTTTTTGTTTTTTGCTTTTTGCTTTTGAGACAGGTTTTTTCTACTATGTACCTCTGGTTGTCCTGGGACTCGCTATGTAGACCACCAGACTGGCCTCAACTCACAGAGGTTCACCTTCCCCTGCTTTGGAGTGCAGAGATTGGAGGCGTGAGCCGCCGTGCGGTCTTCAGGCTTCTGTTTCAGAAGAGCCTTGCAAACTACGTTAAGAACTTTGGCCTTGGAGCATCTAAGCGAGAGGGGCTGCCTACGGCCAAGCCCCACTCCCTGAGTTCAAGCACCGAATTCACATGGTGGATGCAGAAAGCTTGACTCTTACAGTCGTCTTCATACTCACGCCCCCTTCCCCGAGTAAATGAATCAATGTAAAACACTTAAAAAGAACTTTGGGTTTTATTCCATAGGGCTTCATGCATATTTGGGTGGGCTTGCTCCGGTTACAGGGAAGAGTAGGGAGAGATGGGAAGGCCAGACTGGTTGGCTACAACCAACACCGGTCAGACAAGAATTACTAAGAACTGAATCTAAAGGACAGTGATAAGGATTTTGTTTGTTTTTGGAGAGGGAAAGCAGCTTCCTTCTCAGAGCTGCGTTAACGCGATTGGCCTGATCCTTTCCTGGTTTTTGTCCCTCCTGTTGCAGTAGGCCACATCGATGCTCATGTCAGCTTAGCTCTACAAGCGGCTCCGGTTTTCCAAACTGTTCTCTTTAGATCACGGGACTTGAGCTTTCGTCGGGGAGGAGGAGAGGAGGCACACACAGGTCATGAGTAAAGGTCTCTGCATATGACTTAAGCGTCAAACCGGTAAAGAAGATTGGTGACATCCTAGCTTGTGGAAGTCTGCGCACTGGCTGGGTAAGGGACGGGAGGAGTGGGGCGGAATTTAGGCGGAGTTTCACATAGAAAGGCGGAGCAGTTAGAGTCTGGGAGTCCCGCAGAGACAGAGAGCATCCCTTTCAGATTGAGTAGGTGGGTGCAGGGTGGCGGGCTCAGGATGAAGGGCCAGGTTTGAGGGTCAGCCGGGGTAACCGCTGAAGACTGCGGGCTTTTTGCCTCTGCGGGGGCGAGAAGGGGCAGGGCCAGGGGCGGAGTTTTAAGCCCAGGCTTCTGGTGCACGTCTCTGATTGAGCGGGGTGGGATCTGAGGCGGAGCCTGGGGGCGGGACTCATTTTGGTTTTTGACAGCAGTCTCTTGCAAAGCCGCAGCCGAGTGGGATTGGGAACCTGTGGCCCGGCTCCACGCGTCCCCGTCCCCTCCGTGGCCCTAGCCCCGGCCATGAAGCGTATCTTCTCCTGCTCCAGTTCACAAGTGGCGGTAGGTGCTAAATGTATGGGAGAAGGGCTGGGGCTGGGATCCAAGCCTTGTGTTGACAGAAGTCCTAAGTCCCATCTCCACGGACTAATACATTAAGCCTGCATTAGTTTTTCCTGCGCTGCCGCTCCGGCAATGCGGCTGCCAGCCCTGCTAACTGAACTTATGGGTGTCATCCAAAACCTGTCTCTCAACGTTCCCAACTTTTCCCTTCCCAAGATCTTTTCCCTTGGCTCCTTGTTCCCCGAACATTTATGACTTCCAGTTTCTGATATGCTTTCTAAAGACCTGTCTTCTTCCAATGACCCTCCTCCCAGTACCAACAACCCACCTCCAGACATCTGCCCCACCCCACCCCAGCCTTTGCCTCCGTTTTTACTTCCACCCCTAATTCCTACCCAATTGCTTCGTTTTCCATCTTGCCTTCTCCCCACAACTTTCTCTCCCACATAGTTCCATTTTTTTATTTTATTTATTTATTTTTACTGTTTGCTTTCTGCCCCAAAAGTATTCTCTGCCCAGTGCCTTCTCCCAGCTCGTTCCACCCTTGCTTCTGTTCTGGTCCATGGCATGTCCACTCCCATTCTCTCAGGCACCACTCCAAACCTCTTTCTAAGCAGCTATTGAACACGGGGCCTCTGATTTCTCTTTAATTTCTGGCCACCTTTTCCTCAATGTTACTCCCTCTACCTTTTGCCTGGACCTCCTGCCATCTTACTGTGTCATGTCTCAATCTTCTAATCTAGCTATAGCTTGCTGGACAGGCACTGTCAGGAAGTCAGGCAAGTCTCCTGGCTGATCCCCAAGAGCTTGGGTGAGTTGCCTGCAGAATCTTCCCTGGCCAGTTCACTGCAGTGTCTGGTCCTGGAACCAATCAAGTCTTTCTGTCTGATTCCCTTCCTGATTTTTCCTTTGTCTAGTTTAGGGTTTGTGCTCATTTTCTTTGATTGAGCTAGGGAAATGTGATGGTGAGGGAGAAGACAGAGTGGGCTCTCAATGAGAGAGCTCCTGGCAGAGGTTACCCTATTCTTTGTGCTTCCCCCCACCCCAAAACGAAACAAGGATTTCAGAAGATGGTGGTTCATGGAGGGTACAGCTTTCCTTCTCTAAAGAGCACTTCCAGAGTGACCCTCTGGCTAGGCGGTGGTGGTGCATGCTTTTAATCCCAGCTCTCGGGAGGTAGAGGCAGATAGATCTTGTGAGATTGAGGGCAGCCTGGTCTACAAAGCTAGTCCAGGACAGCCAGGGGAGGCGGGGGGGGGGGGGGGAAGGGTTCAGTCACTTGGTACTAATGTTGCTTAGTTGACTTGTCTGTAAGCAAGTATACGAAATGTTCAGTTATCTCACTGTGCATGGGCAGGCCACAGAAACCTGGCAGAGAGCTGTGAAGCAAGAGGGGGAACTGTTGAGGCCTGTCTCTGTCCCATTTGCATTTACTTCTACATGGAATTTCCACTCACTGACCAACCAGGCAAAAGGCATTTACTATTACAGGCAACAAGCTGAGGCTACCTGGCCTCTGCTTAAGTTTTAGTGATTTTCTTCTAATCAAGACATTAGATAGACATCTACTAATCACACATTTCCTAAATATGGAATGGCTTTCCCTTCAGATTATGGAGTCTGCTTTCTCCTTAGGAGAGGAGAACACTTTTATTCTTTCTTTCTTTCTTTCTTTCTTTCTTTCTTTCTTTCTTTCTTCTTCCTCTTCTTTTCCTTCTCCTCTTCCTTCTCCTCCTTCTGGAGACAGAGTTTCTCTGTGTAGCTCTGGCTGTTCCGGAACTCACTCCGTAGACCAGGCTGGCTTCAAACACAGAGATCTGCCTGCCTCTGCCTCCCAAGTGCTGGGACTGCAGATGTGTGCCACCACACCTGGCTTATTTCTTTTTTTTTTTTTTTTTTTTTTTTTTTTTTAATTCTTCCAGCCAGGTACTAACCAGGCCCAACCCTGCTTAGCTTCTGAAATCAAGCAAGCTCAAGGTGATATGGCCCCGGGCTCTTTCTGATTTTCTATTCTCTGGCAGCACTTCCTTTCCTAGATGCTGGTGTAAGCAGTGGGCTTGCTCTTGGGATATCCAGCCCTCCCTTTATCCCTTACAACCCTAGTTCTCTACACTCCATGAGGAGTGTCCACTCATCTGAACTCCTAGTATCTCAAGATCATGGTATATCAAGAGCGTAGGGCATAAAGGGCACATTCAGAATCATATGCTTAGAATGTGGACGTCTTTTCTCAGATCAAGCTTGAGGCATACTTTAAAACAGGCTGGCTTCAGCTACAAGTTGTCTCCTCCAAAAAAAACCCATTGTAATAATATCTAAGATAATATCCTCCATTTACGACACTGAGTCTATAGCAGTGAGCGTGACAGCTTTCCTGGAACACCGGAACCCTGGCTTCTGAGTTATGCCAGCAGCTCATCTTTCCTCATCCCAATTCAAGTCCTTGCATGAGGAACCTTTTTTTCGGAGGCAAGGATGGCCAGATCAGTGATCATTTAACAGTTAGCCAGTCTTGGGCTAGGGGTGTAGCTCAGCTGAGCGAGCACTTGCCTAGCATGCATGAAGCCCTAGGTTCCATCCTCAGCTCTATGTAAACTGGGCACGGTGGCACATGCCTACAATCCCAGCACTCAGGTAAAAGGATCAGAGCTTCAAGTCATCTTCCATTGTGGATGGAATTTGGGGCCAGCCTGGGATATATGAGACCTATCCAAAAAAAAAAAAAAGGTAGTAAACCAACAAAATCTAATGAATATTCCTTACTGTCCAGGAAGACAACAAAAACGCAGCCCCTCTAATCTCATGTTATTCGAGCCAAAGCCGATGGTGTTGCCAAGGGTGGCATAAACCTAAGTGTACTCTCCCCCGGCCTGACATAAAGCAAGATATGGACCGGTAAATAGTTTTCAGCCTGTGGCACCAGCTCAGCATAGAGGAATTTCTATTGCATTTGAAGAGTTAAGCATCAGGCCCTCATCCCTCCAAGGCAGCCTTCCCATTCGCATCCACCTGTTCTTCAGCCGAAGTGACTTGCTCCTGTCCTATCTCCTTGGGCAGCCTACGAGTTCACAGTCAGAGACAGAGGTGGGTAAAAGTACTTCCACATGGGCTCCCTAATCTCAGCTGCAGAAATAACACAGCTCGTCCTTGTGAGGGAGTCTGCTGATAATTAATTTGGTGATTGCTCCCCCGGCCCCAGGCTATGATGGTAGTGCCGTGTCTCCTTTCCAAGGTGCTAAGACAAGCAATGGGTTGAGTCTTGCCCTTTGGAAACACACCTCTTGTCCTTCACTGTCCAGTAGTTTCATCAGGAAGAATTTCCACCCATTCTAAAGTCTTCTTGGTATAATGAGACTATAGGAAGTAAACTAGGCAGAGTTAGGAGGACCCAGCTGGAAAGAAATATAACCAGAGTGCTAGCTTGGCTGACTCACTGGCTGAAATAAGGAAGATCTTTCCACTCAGCCGGAGAATTCTAAGCCCTGGAACATCTGGAGTGTGCCCAGCAAAGCCAAGAAAGTTGAGGACTGGAATTCCCATGTAGTGTGTGTCTATCACATGATGGACGCCAACTATATGCTCTGTCTGCTCTTATTTCATTAAGAAGTTAAGGCTCAAGGAAGTTTGTACGTGCCTGAGACAGAGACAGAGCATTAACATGATGGGTTTTGAGCAGGGCATGGTGACATACACTTAAGACCCCATCACTCTTGGAGCAGGAGGAGGATTGTGAGTGTCACCCTAGTCAAGAGCACTGTAGGCAGAGAGAAGAGAGTTTAAGTCTGTGATTGTCAGAATTGAGGTGAAGGTCAGCGGGTGGCAGTGGTGTGTGGTGGAGGCATTGTTCCAGTTCTGCTTTCTATCTGGTGACCTGGTTCCCAAGGGGCATCGAAAAAAAGCGTGTTCTTGCATGTCAGAACCTGCCAGCTTGTGGAGGAGTCATTTTGCTTGCTTTGTCATTTGAGAATAAACCTGTTTGGAGACTCTTCCGCACACAGGGAGTAACATCCGAGACTGAGTAGCTTTGCCCTGGAGGCAGTCTCAAACTTTATCTGGAACTAAGTAATCCTTTTCCCATAGCTCTGTGACAGTGTGGTCTGAGGTGGAAGTTAGGCCTGGACGCAAGAGGCCTGTGCTATTTCTAAAGCCAACGCTGTTTGCTCTTTTATGTGATCCTGGACATATGTTTAACATATGTGTGCTACCATTCCTTTTTCTGTCAAAGGCACAAGATAATATCACCCCTAACTATTTTGGGGGGCTATTAGAGGCTAATTGGAAGGACTAGGAGAAGTTATGAGTGTTTTATAGGAGCGTTACCTCAGAATCCATCCAGCGTAGACAATTTTATGGCTTGGACCTTTAAATCTCTCTTGTGTTGATGATCAGCAATTTGTCCGGGCTATATAAACATTACCTGAGAATGAATTATTGGGCTTCCACAGACTTCCCGCGCCCCCTTTGCTATAACCTCTTACTTGATGAGATCATGAAATGCGACAGGCCACCTGAATTCTTACTACTTCCTGTTTTGTTGTAAGGATGCACTACATTTCTGTGATTCCATCTACATTAGCTTGTTTAATGCATTTGGTGAGGTGGTTATTACTGCTTACATTTTATGTGCAAGGAAACAGGTTAGAGTGTTTAATGGTCTGCTATAGGTCACATCGCTGAGAGAGTGTAGCTGAGCCAGGTCCCAGACTCAGTCCAGCTGACAAAATACTCATCCTGAAGACTTTTCCTTTGTACCAATGATCTTTGCGCCACCCCAGTTTTCCTTTGTGTTTCTCCTCTCTGGGCCAAACCAGGCTTTTCTGTGCTTGCAGCCCTAGGTGTTTTTACATAGCTCTTTCTTTTATGCCCTGTAATACTTCAATTATTTTAATTACTCCTCCACCCTCAAACCCTGAGCTGGAAGGATGGAACAATGTAGGCTGAGGTGTGGCTGCTGTCTGGGGCAGCTGCTCCCCGCCAGGGAAACTAAAAGGGAGGGAGGGAGGAGAGTGAGCAATCCCTCTCTGCCTCTTCTTTCTGCTGCCTTCTCAAGCACAGCCACAAACTGGCCTGACTTTGCTAGTTGTTTCCAGTGAAAAGACTGAGAGGTTAATGGAAGACCTAACCAGATATAAGACAGGAAAACAAAATCTCTGCAATTACTGCCCACCCTACACCCAATTTGGGGCCCAGAGTCGATACAAAGAGATGGTATGATTAGGTAGTTGAACTTATGCCTGTGACTAGAAGCTGGCACCTTGATGTACTTTGCAAAGGACTAAAGACAAAAGGTGGAGCTTCAGGGGGCGATGAGAGGAGCTGTGAACAAATCAGAAGTGGTCAGGTCGGTTCAGTTTGTTCAAGGAAGACACAGGGAGCACTAAGAAAGGGGTCATTGCTAGCATTGCCATCAGGGTGGGCATCTAACAACTGTCCTGCTGATACATTGTTTGGCATGGGTGGTTTTTATTTATTTTATGACATTAAGAATGGAGCCGGGGGCTGGAGAGAAGGCTCAGTGGTTAAGAGCACTGGTTGTGCCGGGCGTGGTGGTGCATGCCTTTAATCCCAGCACTCGGGAGGCAGAGGCAGGTGGATCGCTGTGAGTTCGAGGCCAGCCTGGTCTACGAAGTGAGTCCAGGATGGCCAAGGCTACACAGAGAAACCCTGTCTCGAAAAAAAAAAAAAAAAAAAGAGCACTGGTTGTTCTTTCAGATGACCCGGGTTCAATTCCTAGCACCCACAGGGCAGCTTACAACTGTCCGTAATTCTAGTTCCAGAGGATTCAACATGACGAACAAACAGGCAAAACACAGATGTATATAAAATAAATAAATCTTTAAAAAAAAAAATGGAACCCCAGCACATACCAGGATATCCCCAACCTCTGGTGGGAGGTTTTTGTTTTGTTTTGTTTTGTTTGTTTTTTGATTTTGAGTTTTTCTGTGTAGCCTTAGCTGTCCTGGAACTCTCTCTGTAGACCAAGCTGGCTTTGAACTCACATAGATCTGCCTGCCTCTGCCTCCTGAATGCTGGGATTACAGGTGAGCACTACTACCTCCCAGCATCTGGAGGGAGTTTTAAATGAACTTCATTTTAAAGGGTAAATTTAAGGCCTAAAGAGACAGTTCAGCAGTTAAGAGGATCTGGGTTCAATTCCCTACACATACATGGCCATTCACAACTGTCTGAAACTCCAGTTCCAGGGGCTCTGACACCCTCCCACAGACACACATGCAGGCAAAACACCAAAGCACATGAAATAAAAATAAATAAATCATTTTTAAAAATTAAAAGAGTCTTACCAGATATAGTGATATGCAGGAGACAGAGGCAGGAAGATCTGTGAATGTTAAGGCCAGCCTGGGCTACAGTGTGAATTTCAGGCTAGCCAAGTCTACATAGACTCTGTTAAAAAAAAAAAAACAGCAACAACAACAAAGACACAAATACAAAACAGAATAAATAAATGAAAGGGTCTTAAAATGCTAGACATTCAGTGTTATTAATAACTTTAAAGCTATGTGTGCTCAAGAACTACCAAAATGCTGGTTTTTCAAGAGGCTGAGATAAGAGCTGAGTTTGAGACCAGTCTGGCTACATAGAGATCCTGAGAGTAGCCTGGGCTATATCAACTCTGTTTCAACAAAACAAAACAACTTTAAAATAATAAAGTATCCAGGTGGTGGTGGTGGCACACACCTTTAATCCCAGCACATGAGAGGCAGAGTCAGGAGGACCTCTGTGAACTTGAGACCAGCCTGGTCTACAGAGTGAGTTGCAGGACAGCCAGGGCTACACAGGGAAACCCTGTCTTGGAAAAAAAAAAAAAAAAAAAACCAAAGTAACACCAACCAACCCTCCCAGCCCAAATAATAAAAGTAATAATATTTTTGTTGTTTTTGTTTACTGAAAGAGTCTTGGTTAGCCTCAAATTTAGGGTTCTCTTATCTCAGCCTCCCAAGTGTTGAGATTACTGGCATATACCATTATGCCTGAGATAGATAGATAGATAGATAGATAGATAGATAGATAGATAGATAGATAGATATGCACCCCATCCCACATGTAGGGTTTCATGTATATCAAACTGGCCTTAAACTGGCTATGTAGCTGAGGCTGAGGCTGGGCCCAATCCTCCCAATAATAAATTTGAGCCACCACATCCACCTTTGTAGTTTTTTGCTTGTTTGTTTGTTCGGTTTTTTTGTTTTGTTTTGTTTTGTTGTTTCTGTTTTTGTTTTTGTTTTCTTGAAACAGTGTCTCTCTGTGTAGCCCTGGCTATCCTGGACTCACTTTGTAGACCAGGCTGGCCTCGAAATCACAGAAATCCACCTGCCTCTGCCTCCCAAGTGCTAGGATTAAAGGCGTGGGCCACCACCGCCCGGCTCTTTGTATTTTTTAATTCAGTAATCCCCTGGGTACCTTAGGGTTTGTGGTTGACTGCTGCTGTCGATAATTCTTGGTGTCACATGGAATGGTAAGTATTTTGCTAGCCTGCTTAAGAAAGATCTGCTCTAGGCCAAGTGATAAGGAGCAGCGAGGATCTCCAGGATGCTCCTTTCCTCTTTCTGTGCATGTAATACCGCGTTTTTCCCCATCTCACTGCCCGCCCCAATGTTCATACAATCTGTGACTCCTGACTAGGTGGAGAAATGGAACCGTCGTGACCAGAAGCTGCTGGAGGCCGTGCAGCGGGGGGATGTGGGACGCGTGGCAGCCTTGGCCTCTAGGAAGTCAGCCCGACCCACCAAATTAGATTCGAATGGCCAGTCCCCGTAAGTAAGTCTTCTTGACATCACCCTGGCATGTGGTTCTCTTAGAAAACTTCAATGCCTGTAACATGGGAGCTCTCTTATTGTTTGAATTGGCGACTATATGGATTAAAACCTCGCCATTTATCAAGCACAACAAATGAGGGAGGAGGATGTCGTCCCAGCGTCCAACCTCCCATCGCCCCCGCGCAAGCCACATTGACTTGAAAAGGATGTAAAGCTCATTAAACCAACAGACAACTAATTGCTAAACAAAGTTTCCTCATCGCAAGAGCAGGAGGGGGTGTGTGCTTGAGAAGCTGGGAGTGAAGGAGTAGGTCATGGAAGTCACGTGGCTAGAGCGACCAACACCGCCGCCAGCCTTCTGCTCTGCTCTGCCTGACTCTTTCTCGTTCTCTGAGGCCTCTGTGCTGGGAGAGGCAGACACTCATGTGTAGCCTGAACATCCTTGCAACAATCTGAAATCCCGTGAGATTTGTAGCAGCTTCTAGCTTTTCCGGTAGCACACTCTGACTTCATGGCTGTAGGTCACGGAGGCAGGCAGACTCTTAGCAAGACAGTCTCGGGAACCCCCACCCCCCGGAACTCCCACCCTACCCCCCCGAACTCCTACCGCCCCTCCCCCCTCTGCACCAGGAATTGGCTTTGCGCTAGGGAGCAGAGGAAACAGAGCTTATTAAAGCTCCCCTTTGTCAGCTGTGCTGGTACCTGCTTATAATCCCAGAATTTAGGAGGTGAATTCAGAAGGATCAAGCGTTCAAGGCCAGCCAGGTCCTTGTAGGAAGACTCTATTTCAAAACAAAACAAAAAAAAAAGCCAAAGTTAAAACATCTAGATGTAAACTGATCAGAACAGCTTAGAATATTAAACATGATTTAAAAAGACAGAGTCGTGTGTCCTCCCCACCCCCATCCCCGGCCCATTTTTATCCCCTGATCTTTCATCTTTTTCTGTCTTTTGGCTTTGACACTGGCAGGTTTCATCTGGCTGCCTCCAAAGGCCTGACAGAGTGCCTGACAATATTGCTTGCAAATGGGGCTGACATCAACAGTAAGAATGAAGATGGTGAGTCAGCCAACACCACTTGCCCATTATGCTTCAAGACTGTCTCTGTGGCTGCAGAGGGGCCTTGCTGGGCTCTAATGGTGGTTGCAGCTCTGGGTCTTTGCTTCTTTGCTCAGTAAGTCTTGGCCAGCATCTCTCCTGGGGTTCCCCTCCCTGTACACTAGGCGCACCTCACCCTCGCTCCCCAGCCTCCATTGAAGGTACCAGCTGCTTGGGGAACAGGAATTTCTGGCCTGGTGTGCCCTAAGCTTCTCTTCTCTAATCTTCCTCCTGATTATCTGTGCGTCTCTTGCCTTCCCTCCCAGTGAGTCACCTGCATTCACAGGGCCACCCACCCTCTCTCTCTTTCTCTTTCCAGGAAGCACCGCCCTTCATTTGGCCACCATCTCCTGCCAGCCACAGTGTGTGAAGGTCTTGCTGCAGGTAAAGGCAGTCCTTCGATGCCCCTGTGCAGGCAAGAAAAAGATGCAGCACGTCCCATCTTTGTCTTGTAGTAACTAACAATATTGTCTCGTTCTGAATAACACAGCCCACAGCCACGTATTAATACGTTCATAGACATTTGTCTAACATCTATTCTATACATGTGCCATGTTGATACTGTCTTTGTGGGCAGCCCAGAAAGCAGAGTACCCGAGGACTATTGAGTTCTGCTACTGCAGAGACTAGCTGCTACATATATGGGCAGGTAGAAGAAAAGCAGGGTTGTTCAAATAAAAAAGTCTTTGCAGGGAGAGGCTGTAAGAGGGCTCAGCAGGTAAAAGAACTTGCTGCCAAGTTTTATGACAGTCAGACCCCCAGAATGCACATGATGGAAGGATAGAACTGATCCTTGAAAGTTGTCCCCTAACTTCCGCAAGCATATCTATACCCCTTCCCCAAGTAAAAAATAAATACAATAAAATGAGAAGGGGAGGTTATAGCCAAGTAGCATAAAGAAAAGCATACACGTATACTTGCACGTGGACAATTTGAGTCTCCCAATAGACCACTGAGCACACACTAACTGTTCTACTTTTAATACTCCTGATCTTTTCCTAATTTCACATATTGGTCCTGAAACTCCAGCCAATTCAGCTGTCATATCACTTGCTTTAATATATTTATTTACCAATCAACTGTTTTGGTCCCCTCCCCCCATCCCTTTGGCCTTAGTTATAAACTAAGAATGAATTTCAAGGCTCGTATCACCTGCAGGGAGTAACTGGGCTTGCCTAGCAGTTGGCTTTCCTCAGAGCCATGGTCCTCCTGTTCTCTTTCATATTACCATGGAAACTGATGACTCATATGGAGTATGGGATGAGGATGCTAACCTCAAGCTCCATCACTGCTTCTCTTTGTGGCTGCTTACAGCATGGTGCTAATGAAGATGCTGTGGATGCAGAGAACCGCAGTCCATTACACTGGGCAGGTGTGTGCCGGGGACTGGTAGGAAGAAGGCTGGAAAACAGGAAAGGGGGTTAACATTTGGGAGGAAAGGACAGATGCCCTTCAAAGGCCTTCTTAACCTTTCAATCCTCCCAGCCTCCTCTGGCTGTGCCTCAAGTGTCCTCCTGTTGTGTGACCATGAGGCCTTCCTGGACGTGCTGGACAACGTGAGTATCAGACGACCAATGGGCAGTGCCTCACACCTGGAGGCTGCTGCTTTCTCTGAGTTTGATTCACCAGATGCTGTGGTCCGTGCTCCCACCCCAATCCCGCCTCTTCTCCGTATCATTCAGGAAGATCCTAATCCTCTGAGCTAGAGCGTGTTTCAGCAGGGCAAGGGGGACTAGGGGTGGGGAGGGGGGCTTGGTAGGGTCCTATCATCAAGTCCTTAATTCTCCTGGCTCCTTATGGTCTTCCACACTCTCTTTGCAGGATGGACGCACACCCCTGATGATTGCATCACTGGGTGGTCATGCAGCTATCTGCTCACAGCTGCTGCAGAGAGGTGCCCGGGTTAATGTCACAGACAAGGATGACAAGTGAGCCGTCTCTATCTTCCATGCCAACATCCACTTCTTTACCAATCTAGAAGAGAGCCCATGGGTTCAGTGTGTGATCTGGAGAGAACAGGGTAGTCTCTGTTCTTCTGGCCTTATCCCTTCCCGGGAATGGTTCAGAGAAGCTTTGCCCGGTGCCCTGACTAAGGTAGCCATACTAGCACAGGTGATGCTAGAAGTAGGATGGCTACCTCTGAGATCACTGTTTTAACTTACTAGCTTTCGAGCTATTTCCTAAACAGTGAGGTCCTTTTCTTCCATATCTATGCAGAAGATGAGTGTGATGATGCATACTTGGAATCGAGTACTTGGACGGTTGAGGCAGGAGGATTATGAGCATGTATGTTTGCTGTGTGTGTGTTTTGTGGGTGCGTGCACACATGCAGAACTTCAGCATCCTACAAAGAAGACAAAAACGAAGCCCTCCAAATGGTCCCAACGTTGATGCTGCAGTTCCAAGGAGTGCCACTGGGAAAGTATTTATGAAACCTTGAGGGAAAGCTGGTGCTCCGAATTTGTCTCCACTTACAGATCAGCTTTGATCCTGGCCTGTGAGAAAGGCAGCTCTGAGGTGGCTGAGCTGCTCCTGAGCCACGGAGCGGATGCTGGAGCGGTGGACAGCTTGGGGCACAGTGCTCTGCATTATGCTCGGCACACACAAGACAAGGAGCTGTGGAGGCTGCTACAGCAGGCCCTGAACCGGCGGCAGAGAGGCGGTAAAAGTCCCTTTGTTTCCTCAAGGGTCTCTCCAATAGCCAAAGAATTAAAAGAAGCTGCTTCATATCCCACTGCTCAGGGAAGCAGCCCATCTGAAAAAATGGACTGCCAGGTTAGTCAAGGTTTTACGAAGTTAGTGCTGCTACGTTTTTGGGAACACATATAATCCCATGTTCCCAAAAACATGGTCACAAAATTCCCCAGTTCAGCCTTTACACACTGACTGCAGCTCTGGCTACTGGGTGTTTGTTTGTTTGTTTGTTTGTTTGTTTGTTTGTTTAGAACAGGGTTTCTCTGTGTAGCCCTGGCTGTCCTGGAATTCACTCTGTAGACCAGGCTGGCCTCGAACTCAGAGATTTGCCTGCCTCTGCCTCCCGAGCACTGGGACTAAAGGGGTACACCACTGCTATTGTCATCCATGGGATTTCTATTTTGCCCACCATTGATGTCCCAGTGCCTTCACAATCCCAGCACAGCGACCAATAAAAGAAAACAGTGAACAAGATAAAAGAGAACTCCATCTCTGGGATAGGAAAACAACGTGGCTGGGTAGTCACGGAGCCATGGAACAAGAGTGTCACCAGGAAGCTGTGTGTGAGGGCCATCATACCAAGAGGCCACTTTTCTCTAACAAGGTCTGAAAACTGGGTGAGAACTAAGTTCTCGTTTGTTCCATGTCTTCTCTTATAGGTCATGCACTGGTTCAACACCCAGATCATACATCTCAGGTATGACCCCTAAGAGTCTCCCCTGTTTGTTTCTGGCTTGCCCTCTAGCAATTCCAGTATTCCGTGTGGGCATCAAGACATTGCCAGAGAAGCAAGGCCCTTGAGAGGCTACCTGTATAGCCTCACATCACTCTTCCTTCTGACATAGGCCTCTCCATCTGAGCCTTATGTGGCAGCACCTTCTAAGAGCTCATGGAGATCAGAGCCTGAGGAAAAGCAGGAGGAAGAGGAAGAGCGGCGCTCAGAAGGGTGGAAGTGGAAGTATAAAGAGGAGCAGAAGAAAGTTTATCAGTTGGAGCAAGAGCTGATGCAAAAGACAGAAGAGTGCAAGGCTAGAGCTGCAGCCATCTTAGGCCTGGAGAACCAGATTCGAGAGCAAGTGCAAGAACTAGAGTGTCTCCTATTGCAGAAGCCTGGAGCTCCAGGAAGACTGAGCCCTGGCCTCCGGCCTGGAGGAGATGGTATGGAGGAAGGTTGTCCCGTGAACCTGTTGGCTGAGCGGATCCAAGAGCTAAAGAAGCAGCAGAAGACAGCAGCCACAACAGACCCAACAGTAGCTCCCAAGAGAGCTGAAGAGTTAGCGCCAGCAGAGATCCAGGATGAAGTGCATGGAAAGCCCCAGCAAGAACAGGCACCACCCCAGAGCCCAGGGTCTGAGACTATTGGAAAAGCCACAGGACAGCAACTGAACACCAATGGGGAACAAAACCTTGGCCTCGATAACATTGAGAAGAAGAGGCCCCAGGATCCCGGGAATGTACCAGCAGGCACAGTGCGGGAACCAGTGGGCATAGCAGCTATGAACCAGCTCCTCCTACAGCTAGGGGAAGAGTTGGCTGCAGTGTGGCGGGAAAAGGATGTGGCCAGAGGGGCTTTGTCAAGGCCAGTACTGGAGGGAGCCCTGGGGACTCCCAGAGCTGAGGCTGCAGCAGCTGCCTGGGAGAGGATGGAAGCCAGGCTGGAGAGGGTGCTGGTGAGGTTGGATCAAGCAAAAGTGGGACTGCAGGTGAAACCCGAGGTCCCTGCCCAGGGATCCAGAGAGAGAGCCCCAAAGGCAGTCCCAGGATGCATTAAAGAGCAGGAAGAAAAGAGCGCTCCCGGAGCCAGAGGAGAACCCTTAGGGGCCCCTGGAGGAGAACAGGCCTCAGGAGGAGGCCTGGCCAAGGGACACCTGGAGAAAGAGGTGTCGGCACTGAGACTGAGCAACAGCAACTTGCTGGAGGAATTGGGAGAGCTGGGCCGTGAGAGGCAACGCTTGCAGGGAGAGCTGCAGTCCTTGACCCAGAGGCTACAACGGGAGTTTGTGCCCAAGCCCGAGGCGCAGGTCCAGCTACAGCAGTTGCGGCGGAGCGTTGGGTTGTTGACCGATGAACTGGCTATGGAGAAGGAGGCTACAGAGAAGCTGCGCAGGCGACTGGCCTCCCAGAACAGCAGCCTCCAAGGACTGTGGAACTGCCTTCCCCCAGACCTTGTGGGCAAGGGGAATGCACGGAGTACAGCTGCAGAACCCCTGGAGGAGCTGCAGGCTTGCATCAGTACCCTGGTGGACAAGCACCTTGAGGCCCAGAAGATGCTGGCTCGGTTGGAGGAGGAAAACCAACAGCTGAGGGGACCTTCGGCCCCCTGTGGAGAGCCAGAGGCATCCCTGAAGGCCACAGCATCCCCCCAAGTGGCTGCCCTGGAAGAAGATCTGGGGAAGCTAGAAGGAGAGCTACGGGCGGTGCAGGCCACGATGAGTGGGAAGAGCCAGGAGATATGCAAGCTGAAGCAGCTGCTTTACCAAGCCACAGAGGAAGTGGCTGAGCTGAGGTCTCGGGAAGCAGCCAGCCTGCGGCAGCACGAGAAAACGCGAGGCTCACTGGTGGCCCAGGCTCAGGCTTGGGGCCAGGAGCTCAAAGCTGTGCTGGAGAAGTACAATATAGCCTGTCGGGAAATGGTTCGGTTGCGGGACACCGCGGCAGAGGAGCGCCGCCGCAGCGAGGACCTGGCGGCTCGGGCGGCTGAGCAGGAGCGCCAGGCTGGCGAGATGCGCGGGCGCTCGGAGCAGTTCGAGAAAACCGCTGAGCTGCTGAAAGAGAAGACGGACCACCTCATCGGGGCTTGCCGGGACAAGGAAGCCAAGGTAAGAGCCAAGGCAGTCTTGAGAGTATTGCGGAGAGTGGCGGTGCGTTTGCGGAGCCTGCAGAAGGGAAGGTCAGATTAATACAAAACAGAATGCCGGGTGCTCACAAGGACTGCTCTGTGCTTGCCTAGGTCAAGAGAGGTTTGGAGCTGAGATTGGAGCTGAGGTGGAGTACAGATAGAAGAAAGAGATAAAAATAAGCCGCGTGAGACAAGAGAGAAGAGGGCATAGGTACTAAAATTTACTACTCAGAGTTCAGAAGCTATGTGTGCCCCCGGGGGCTACCACCAGGGAACACCACCGCCAATTAGTATTTTATCTTAATCCTATATTAGCCCAACCTAGTGGTGTAATGAGTTCTGTGGTTTACTGACTCAGAGTCTGATGGGTTAACTGGGGAGGCTCTTCCCTCCTGCTCCATTTACAGTAGGTCCCACTAATGATTTCCCGTGGCCAAAACGACACTAAAGCAAAAGAAAAGCAAAAACAAAACAAACAGGACAGTTTGAAAAACTGTGCAGGCAGGCACTCAGCAGGTGGATACAGGAGGTGGCTTCAGGGTACCTCTTCAGCTACACAGCTGGTTCCAAGCCACCTTGGGCTCGTGAGACCCTGTCTCAAGAGAGCAAGCAAACCCATGCCACAACAGAGTTTGAAAGCTACTATTTTCTTTCTTAGGGCAATGAAATTTTATATATTCTTAACCATTTTACCAATGGATCTAGAGATTGCAGGACGAAATGAATGAGTTCATATGTTTTATTAAAAAGTGTATAACTGTCTAAATTTGGAACAATGGAAGAATATAAATAGCGTGTACCTGGGTGAATAATGCATAGACAGAAGAAATGTCCAAAATAGGCATCACTATGGAAGGGAGTTAAAGGAAGCATTTTGTTAGTAAATGGCAAAATGTCAATAAATGGCAAGAAAGTCAATAAATGCGAATGTGGTACATGCACCCATACACACACATACACACACATTCAAACACACTCACACAATTGCACACTCACACACTTACAAACACTCACACACTCACACTCTCTCCCACACTCACACACTTGCACACTCTCACACACTCACACACACTTACAAACACTCACACACTGGGTGGACATTGACAGCTCAGTGGCAGAATCATTGCCTAGCATGTATGAAAGCCTTAGGTTACATCCTCAGCATTGATAATAAAACAACAAATTAAGCGTAATAGCTGACTGGTCTTGGACAACTTTTCATTTTGTTGTGTTTTGAGAAAGGGTTTCACTATGAAGCCTTGGCTGGCCTTTAATTCACAGAAATGAGGCTGCTTCTGCTGAGTGCTGATAGCAAAGGCTTGTGCCACCACACCCAGCAATTTATCTAACATCTCCAAAATACAATACAGTTTTCTTCTTCTTTTTCCTTTTTTGAGCAGGGGGAGGAGTTCTTGGGAGATAGTGTTTCTATGTGTAGCTATGGCTGTCCTGGAACTCGTTCTGTAGACCAGGTTGGCCTCAAACTAGGAGATCCCCTGCCTCTGCCTACCAGATGCTGGGACTAAAGAAGGCATGTGCCACCACACCACTACCTGGCTGAAACTCAGCTTTCTCTTCAATAAGATTAAGTTACTAGGGGCTGGAGAGGTGCCTCAGAGGTTAAGAGCCCTGGCTGCTCTTCCAAAGGTCCTGAGTTCAATTCCCAGCAACCACATGGTGGCTCACAACCATCTTTAGTGAGATCTGGTGCCATCTTCTGGCATGCAGGCAAAACACTATATACAAAATAAATAAACAAATTATTTTTTATTAATTTATTCAGATTACATCTCAATTGTTATCTTCTTACTTGTGTCCTCTCATTCCTCCCTCCCTCCTTCTTTCACCCTATTCCCCTCCCCTAGGTCTGTGACAGAAGGGGACCTCCTCCCCCACCATATGGTCACAGCCTATCAAGTCTCATCTTGGTAGCCTGGTTATCCTTTCTCTGAGTGCCACCAAAATAAATAATTCTTTAAAAAAAATTAAGTTACTGTGTTGTAGAAATTGCTCAATGGTTGAGAACAATGGCTCCTCTTCCCGAGGACTTGAGTTCCCGATACCCAAGTGGTAGCTCACAAACTACCTGCAATCCCAGGGGATTCAATGTCCTTTCCTGGCCTGCTCAGGCAGCAGACACACGCATAGTGTACAGTCATACATGCAGGGAAAACACCCACACACAAAAGAAATACAATTAAAATATCAATATGGCGGCCATTACAAAGATTTTATTAGATAGCAAACTTATTTGGGGACTGGAAAGATAGTTTGCTTGCCTAACAATATAGAATTGCTTGCCTAACATGTATGAGGCTCTGGGATGCATCCCAACGCCACATAAGGAGGTGGAGGCATGCAGCTTGAGAAGTGGCTCAGCAGTTAAGAACATTCACTTTTGTAGATGACCAGAGTAGACTTCCCAGAACCCTGTTGGGCTGTCCACAATCACCTGTAACTGCAGCCTCAAGAGATCCACACACTTCTGAACTCTCTGGGCACTGTACTTACTTGCATCCACCCATATATAGACACACACATAAATAATTAATGAAAAAAGAGAATCCTTTTTAAAACTTGAAGTGCTGGAAAGAGGACTCAGTGGCAAAGAGTGCTAGCTACTCTTCCAGAGGACCCAAGTCTAATTCCTCCCACCCACCTGGTGGCTTACAACCATATGTAACCTCAGTTCCAGGGTTTCTTAAGGCACCAGGGTACACATGGTACACAGCAGTGCAGACAAAACACCCGTACACATAAAGAATTAAAATAAATACCAGACATGGTGGCACATGCTTTTAATCCCTGTCCTCAGGAAGCGGAGACAGGTGGATCTCTGAGTTCAAGGCCCATTCACTTGGTCAAGTGGGTCTTACACGTTAGAGGCATTTAATCCCTGTGAGTTTGAGGACAGCCTGGTCTACAAAGCAAGTCCAGGACAGCCAAGGCTACACAGAGAAAACCTGTCTCAAAAACAAACAAAAAATAGTAAAATAAAATAAAATAAAATTTCAAAAGAAGTTGAATCAGGTGTTCCAGGTTATCCTTGTGTTTGAGACAGCTTGGTTTACATGAGGCCCTGTTTAAATAAATTATATTACTCAGAATAAAAGCTGAATGGCATGGATGCCAGGCATGGTGGCACACACCTTTAATCCCAGCACTCAGGAAGCAGAGATAGGTGGGTCTCTGAGTTCAAGGCCCATTCATTTGGGCAAGTGGGGTTTACATGTTAGAAGCATTTTTGTTTTATAGATCTCTTAAGCACATTACAGGTCTACAGCATGAGTTCCAGGACAGCTAGGACTACACAGAGAAACCCTGTTTCAAATAAAGTTTAAGGATATCTATGGCTTAAAGGCAGGATTTGCCTACAACAACCACGGCCCTTTGTTCATCCCCCAGCACCACAACAGGAAAAGGAGAAAGAAAGAAAATAAATTGATGTATTGGGCTTGGAGAAACGGCTCAGCAGTTAAAGCTTGCTTCTCTTTCAAAGGACCTCAGGTCACAACTATAGTAACTATGGTAACCCACAACTATCTATAACTACAATTACTGAGGATCTGGAGTCCTCTTCTGGCCCTCACAGGCGCCAGCTACATACATAGGTGGTATACTTATACACACTCAGGCAAAACAGACTTATAAAAACTAAGGACTCAAGATAATTTGGGTCACAGGTAAAGAACTCAGTAAGAAGTTGCTATAGCTGTGGTGGCACACGGCTTTAATCTCAGTACTCAGGGGGCAGAGGCAGGAAGATCTTGGTGAGTTTGAGGCCTGCCTAGCTATGCAATGAGGTCCAGGCCAGGACATTGGACACTGGCCAGGTCCATACCTAGGATTCCCAGAGAATGGCTGCAAATTACATTAGGTGCTTATAAAGGCAAAACCCACAAGGCTATGTACTTCTGTCTTCATCCAATTTGGGGAAAGCACACATCCTGATGTACTTCCTGCCTCCATACTTCCTGTCTATGTGTGATCAAGCTCATGCTGTGCAGTTGGAGCAACCAAACTTGTTCACAGAAGTGAAAACATGTGGCTTGTTACCACACATGAGCAATGGCCCCCAGCATTCTAGGAAGTTATCTGTCCTTGGGCATGTGGAGCTTACAGGTTAGAGGCACTTTTGTTCTATAGATCTCTTAAGCACAGTGATTTAAACTTAAAACACAAGTTTAGCCCTCACATCCTTTTCTTCCCTTTTGGCTTTAGATCAAGGAATTGTTGAAGAAGCTGGAGCAGCTTTCAGAGGAAGTTCTAGAAGTCCGGGGTGAAAATACACACCTGGCCCTGCAGCTGCAGGTATGTTTTAGCTGGAGCAGGTGATAAAGATGAGGTGGGGGAAAGCGGAAGTCCGGAGTTTCAGGAGACTCGATAGGCTGGACCAGTGATCGGCCAATGGAGCTAGCCTCATGAAGCTTCGCTTTATCCTGTCCTCGTGCACAGCGAGCATGGGAAAGGTAGGCATGTGACTCCCCATGGGTGCTCTTCCCCCAGGATTCCCAAAAGAACCATGAAGAGATCATCTCCACCTACAGGAATCATCTACTGAATGCTGCTCGGGTGAGCTTGGTGGAGTGGCAGGGGTACAGAGCTGAGGAAGGAGTGTTCCCCGTTTGTCCCTTCTCTTTCCTATACATACTTACCCTTTTTCCGGAGCACTTGACCCAGGTCTCCGGATCTCATTAAGTGGGTTAAAAGAGGCTACGTGTGGATGTGAAAAGAGAAACTTCTGCTTTTTTGTTTGTTTGTTTGTTTCCTCCAGATTCCCAAATCAATCTCGAGGGTTTCCCCTCAGTCTCCTCTGAGGTGACTTTGCCCTAATCAAGGAAGAGTGGGTGCTCTTTTCTTAGGGGTGATAAGGGATTAGAACTACAATTATGCACCAGATGTTTGCTTTGTATTCACAGTGTGGCCCCTACAGCAATCCCAAGAAGCAGATATCATTTTCTTCCTTGTAAAGATGGGAAAAATAACGGTGGAATTGTTAAAAATATAAAGTTACAAATGAAGGCTGGGGGTGTAGCTCATGGACAGAGCACTTACCCTGTAGTCACAATTCTGCAAACCAAAACCACAACACAACATAAAGCTTAACAAGACTGTGTTAAGGATCATATGATTATGATAGGTGATGACTGACTGGTACTCTGCTGTCCTACAAAACTGCTGCCTCACCTGCCGCTCCCCATGGCCTGCTCTTCGTCATCCTTTATGTCTTTCGTGCCACCCTCAGGGCTACATGGAGCAAGATGTGTACAATATCCTACTTCGAATCCTCAGCATGCAGGAGTGAGGCAGGCTCACTGCTACCCTCAGAGATAGTGGCATTTCCCTTTTGTGAGTAATGATATGGGAGATGGTGGGGTGGGGACCGGGGCGGGGGGAGGGGGAGACGGACTTTGGAGAAAGACCGTTAAGGAAGGAAGAGCTGTGGTGGTTCCTTTTGCCTCTCTCTCTCATTCTAGGAGTCCTGTAGGGCATAGAGCATTAGAAGTAAAGTTAACTGAGAACACGGAGTGGGGGAGTCAGGACTTTGTGAGCAGGTGACCCGAGACTAACGATGATGACTGGATAGAACAGACAGAGAAGGTGGCTAGAATATTTTCCTAGAGTCTGGTGGAGGGTGAAGGGTGGTGGGACAGTGGTGCAGTTATTCCCTAGAGCAGGACTGTACAGACCCCAGGCTTTCTCTTTCACGTTCACACCTTTCTTTCAAAACCTAACTATCCTCCTGTCTCCTTCCTACCCTTCTGTGGGCAGCCTGCTTCCCAGCCTGGAAAGACAGGCAGCCCCTTCAGCACACTGGTGAGGGTAGAAGGAGAGAGAGGACACAGGATTGTGTGCATTTCACCTTTGAATTTCTTTTTACAGGGAATAAGAGCATTGCTTGGTACACAGAGGCTCTCTCTATCAAGCTGTGGTGGGCAGGTGGTGGGTGGGTGATTGCCCACTAGGTGTGGTGTGAGAAGGGTTTCACTGGACACGTGGGCCCCAGACCTGAAACCCTGCACCCTGGAGTCAGCACAGATCAGGCCAGAATTGTGGATGTAAACTAGCTCTATGGAAAATAAAGTAGAAAACTATAAAAGTAAAAGTGTGCTTTGTTTTATTTTCTACATCTGCTCTAGCTCTCAAGTAATGACACAGAGACCTAGTAATGGATTGATTGATTGATTGATTGATTGATTGATATAGTTTCTCTGTGTCACCCTGGCTGGTCTCAAGCTCACAGAGATCCAACTGCCTCTTCCTCTCTGAGTGATGGGATTACAGGAGTGTGCCACCACACCCAGGTTATTGAATTTATTAATATGCTTCAAAGCACTATTGCTGGGCAGATTCTCAGCTATTCTAACCTGTCTATGCCAGTCTGCCCTACTTCCCAGCCATGTGCCATGTTTGTTACCTGACAGCTTAGTCTCCCCCTACCTGCTCCTGCTTCATTTTTGTCCTCATGGCAACTCCCTTACTGTGACCTCCTCCTCATGGCTACATCCTCATGACAACTCCCTTACTGTGACCTCCTCCTCATGGCTACATCCTCATGGCAACTCCCTTACTGTGACCTCCTCCTCATGACTACATCCTCATGGTGCGCTTCTCTTTGACCCTCCTTTTCTCTCTTTCCACCTAGGACCCTCCTCCTGGCATTGTAAATCCTGCCTCAACTCTCCTGCCCAGCTACTGGGCTCTGCTTCACTTGTTGGTTCCTTCCTACCCTCTAGCTGCGGCCCCCCCACACACACAGGGTTTCTATAGTAACCCTGGCTGTCCTGGAAGTCACAGAGACCCACCAAGCTCTGTCTCCCAAGTGCTGGGATTAAAAGCCTGCATCTCCACCACTGCCTGGCATTTTTGTTTGTTTGTTTGTTTATTTTAAAGGAATTTTTAGATTAATGTGTGTGTGTGTGTGTGTGTGTGTGTGTGTGTGTGTTTCCTGCATGTACTTATGTGCACCGCATCGTAGTAAAGACAAAGTTGATAAAGGTGATGAAGAAAGCAGGGAGATTAGGGCGAGGTCAGTGTATGTGGAACATGGTGTCAGTGACGAGCTGCTGGCCATCTGCTGTCTTCCTGATGAAGAGTTGAAGATCTTAGACTCTTCTGTGTCCTTCAGTTGTTTGTTTGTTTCGTTTGTTGGTTGGTTGGTAGCCGTATCTGCTGCAACTTCCTCACCTCTAAACTTTCATTTTGGCCCATAGTAAATACTATTTACATTTGATATGCAGATATCTGAAATCGTATTTACCTTTACTCTTTCTCTTCTATAATTGTATTTTAATGAAACGAGATTGGTCACAACCCATTCATTAAAGAGTCAAGATGCATAGTTTCAAAAATAACCTTCCGTGAAAACACTCCTCCTTTGGTCTTTTTCTACCCTCCCTCTTCTGCCCCTAGTCCTTTTTCTCTACCTTCTGGATCCATGATCTTTTCATGTGTGTGTGTGTTTATGTGCGCACATGTGGGTGTGCTCCTGCCCTTGTGTGTGTAGAGGTCAGAAGTCAATGCTGGTTGTATTCCTTGGTTGCTTTCTACCAGATACAGATATGGATATAGATGATATAGATATAGATATATTTTTTCTCTCCTTGATTGCAGCTGCCTAACTGTAACATTACAAGGAACCAGGCTTGATTTCAGTGCATTCACTAAGGAGCCCAGGGTGCTTACAGAAATGGGCTTCCTGTGGGGACATATAAATAAAAACATAGCACTTTCAGGCTTGGAAGCAGTGGCCATGAGGCTTTACCTAGCATCACACAGGCAGGGCAGTGGAAGCCTTCCATTAATCACCATAGGAAAGAAAAGAAGAGCTGGTTTCAGAGTGTGTGTGCATGGGAGGATCGAAGGCAAGAGGACAGATACATCATTGGCAGTTGGGGGTAAAAGAAGGCTAGTGTGGAGTCACAGTGCACAGTGCACCTGAGACCTGTGTTACAAGCTCATAGATGCATTATTTGTTTGTTTGTTTTGGGCTTTTCGAGACAGGGTTTCTCTGTGTAGCCCTGGATGTTCTGGAACTTGCTCTGTAGACCAGGATGGCCTTGAACTCAGAGATCTGCCTGCCTCTGGTTCCTGAGTGCTGGGATCAAAGGTGTGCACCACCACTGCCTGCTGTTTTTTTATTTTTGTGACGGGGCTCACTCACTATGTATCCCAAGCTAGCCTTGAACTCACAGCAATAATACTTTGGAAGTCCCACACTTTGCTATAAATGAATATATAAAAATGAAATGTCTTCCAGACCCATCTGTTTAAGGGCAGAACCATCTCTCCATCCCCTCCATGAGCTTTTAAAATGAAGATTGACAGAGGCAGGTTTTTATTTTTTCCTTTCAAAAATTAATTTTTATTTTAGGTGTCTGAGTGTTGTGTCTGCATGTATGTCTGTGCATCAAGAGTATGCAGTGCTCAGGGTGCACCTGCTCCTCTGAAACTGGAGTCAAACACAGCTGTGAGCTACCACGTGGGTGCTGGGAATTGAATCTGGGCCCTCTACAAGAGCAATACGTTGTTGGTGGTAGTAGTATGTATGTACGTATGTATGTATGTACGTATGTATGTATGTATGTATGTAGTGCTCTGCCTGCATGTACATCTGTATGCCAGAAGAGGGCACCAGATCTCATTATAGATGGTTGTGAGCCACCATATGGCTTCTGGAAATGGAACTCAGGACCTCTGAAAGAGCAGTCTGTGTCCTTAACCTTCTGAGCCACTTTCCAGCCCCTCTCTTTTTTGCTTGCTTGTTTGTTTGTTTGTTTGTTTGTTTGTGACAAGATCTCACTATGTAGCTCCAGCTGTCAAGGAACTTGTAGAGATCTACCCTCCTCTGTGGGAAGGATTGTAAGCTTTGTCACAGGTAAAAGCAATCTTGGTGGGCTTTACCCTTGGACACACAATGGGTACCTTGAGATAGACTGGGTGAAGCCATCCTGGGCCTGGAATTCAGGAAGTGGACTTGGGAACTCCCCTTAGACTATTGTTTTTTTAATCAACCCTCAATGGGAGAAGGAGACCGCCCTTTTCACATGACACAGACATGCGGAAAGGAGAGAGCAACAACAGGTTCAGACCGGACCAGCACGCAGGCCAGAGACACCTAGGGACCCGTCCCATGGAACAGATACCGGAAGGTTCACACTTTTTTCCCTTTGACCGTTTTTCCCTCTTGTGTAAGTTAGTTGGGTTGTATAATAAAGTTTAATTGTTAAGAAACAGAGCCTACACTCCTCTGCCTCCAAATGCTGGGAATCAAAGACTTAAGTCACCCTGCCAGGAGGCAACAAGTGCTCTTAACTGCAGAGCCATCTTTCCAGTCCATAATTTTTTTTTTTCCTTTAAGATGGTCAATCTAAGATATTTTATCTAGGGCTGGAGAGATGCCTCAGCAGTTAAGGATGAATATTAAGCCTGTGGTGGTTGGTGCATTCAGGAGGCAGAAGCAGCTATATTTCTGCAAGTCTGAGGTAAGCCTGATCTACAGTGAGAGACCCTTGACTTTAGAAAACAAAACAAACAAACAGAACCCGAGGGGCTGGAGAGATGGCTCAGAGGTTAAGAGGCCCGGCTGCTCTTACAGAGGTCCTAAGTTCAATTCCCAGCAACCACATGGTGGCTAACAACCATCTATAATGTGACCTGGTGCCCTCTCCTGGCCTGCAGGTGTACATGCCGGCAGAGCCCTGTATTCATAATAATAAATAAATCTTAAACACAAAAACAAACAAACAAATCCCCCAAACAAAACAAGAACCAATACTGTTCCTGCAGAGCACCCCATTTCACTCCCAGTACCCATGTAGGTCAGCTCACTCTTGCTATGATTCCAACTCCAAGAGGGCCTGACACCCCTAACCTCTGAAGGCAATCATGTGTTCTCTCACACACCATTAAAAACAAACAAACAAACAAACAAAACCAACCTAGAGCCTGCAGTTACCTCAGGTAGTAAATATGCATGTTTTGGGGCTTAATCTGTTGCTCCCACATCGTGGAAGAAGGAAATTATACAGCTGTCCTTTCACCTATAGGTGTGGCATGTGCACTGATTGCGCGCACACACACACAGAATAAATGGAAAAAATAGAAATAAAACTTCTGTTAAGATTTTGCCTATATTTGACACACATGGTCTTGTGGGATCACCAGTCTTTGTTTTAGGTACATATAGGGATAAGGGTGGGAAAGTCTGAATTAAAGAACAACACACACACACACATATCCTAAAGGAGTTTTCAACATACAAGTGACTCTGGACCACAGTGAGAAAAGTCTGGTCCTTGAAGGAAGGAAGTGACACCTAGTTCCGTTCTAGGACAGAAAGATTTGACGTCTCAGCTACCTGACCCTCCTCTAGCCTGGCTACTATGCGACAATGAGATCCTCCTAAATCTAGTGGCCTACAAGCAGACCCCTCCCTCAGCCCGCCCTCTGGTGGGTTAAGCTGGGTCAGGCAGCTGGAGCTTGGCAGTTGAGTCTGGCTCCAGAAAAAGAGTAAAGAGAGACTGCTGTGGAAAACTGGGGCTACACACGGCCTGCAGGAACTGCTCCAGAGTTTGGCTGCGGGGTGGGGGGTGGAGGTGCAGCTGAGATACGTAAGTTAGATCAGTGAGAAGGAACGGAGCAGCTTTGGGGCTCACGGGGACTCTTGGCGGTTCACAGAGGGAAGCAGAAAACCGCCAGAGGAGGGCACCTAAAGGGCGCAGTAATTTATCTTAAAGAGAAAAACAATCTTTCTGTTTTTCCTCTCAGTTACTAGAGGGACTGGCACACTCCTGGTTACATGGAGGTAAGGGTGGGAAAGCCAAGAACCAGCAGAGAGGAAGATCGGAAGAAGACTTCTTTTCTTTCTTTCTTTCTTTCTTTTGTTCTTTTGTGTGTGTGTGTTTCGACACAGGGTTTCTCTGTGTGGCCTTGGCTGTCCTGGACTCGCTTTATAGACCAGGCCTGCCTCTGCCTCCCAAGTGCTAGCATTAAAGGTGTGTGCCACCACGCCCAGCATGGAGATTTCTTTGGCTAAGTTCAAGTGTGTTAGGAAATAGCTTTGCTTTGGCTCCTGGGAGCTGATCCCAGCATGGCAGCTGGGAGAGCAGTCGGTGATGGAGTAGAATGTTTCCTAACTCCTGCCTTTCTGGCAAATCTATACCCCTACAGTGCCTTAAACTGCCCCTTCAAATTCAAGCAGTGCATTTTCCTGCCTTTCATAACTGGCCCCCAACCCCCCCCCCCCACCCCCCCCCTGTTCTCTAATCCTGATGCTCCCTCTAGCCCCCCCCCCCCCCCCACTGTCTAAGGAGATTTTGGTAGGCACCTGCTGCTTCACTTCCTTTTCCAGGCTTTAGACTGTATATAGGTGACAGTGGGTGAGGCTTGGAGGTCCACAGTGTCATTCACAGTATGCTATAAAATACAAGTGTGCCGGTGCCCTTGGAGGTCAGAAGAGGCTGCTGGGTCCCCTAGTGCTGGAGTACCAGGTGGTTGGGAGCCCTGGGAACTCACAAGCCCCATAAGTGTAGCACATTCTCTTATCCACTGAGCCATCATCACTCTAGCCCCTCATACTGGGAGCCATGTCTTACCTGCTTTTTTTTTTTTTTTTTTCTGAAATATTTTGTTTATTCATCTTACATCCTGAACACAGTTTCCCCTCTTTCCACGTCCAACTTTCAAATTAACATTTTAGGGACGTCCTCTTTTATTAAATCGCTAAGAATTAAGATGAGGCTGATTATCCGTAGTGTGTTTTTATAGCTTTGTTGAGGTGTAATCAGAAGCATTGTGTACTGTACATGCCATCATGACATGTGATGCCAATGAACACTGTCTGAGAGGTCTTAGCTCAGATTCAACACCGTTGTTTATGAATGGAAAATTTTTTAATGTCCATAGAAAAATTTTGTTCTTATAAAAATATAATGGCTGAGTTATGGACAATAAATAAATATCTTCCTATTATCACTCCCCAAAATGTGTCAAATTAGTTTATCTTTGGATTGTATTGTTAGAAAGTTTGGGTTTTTTTTTTTTTAATTGCCTTTTGAGTTTTTGAGTTTCATCAAAAAAGAATCCAGTGCCTTATTAAAAGTGTGTCACCTTTGAGGTGGTGACAATCTCCCTATGAAAACATGCCTCTCGCAAAGGATCTCTTTCATCCCTCTCCAGTGGAGAAGAGGAAACACAAGAAAAAGCACCTGGTTCAGAGCCCCAATTCCTACTTTATGGATGTGAAGTGCCCAGGCTGCTATAAAATCACCACGGTCTTTAGCCATGCACAAACAGTCGTCTTGTGTGTTAGCTGCTCCACTGTTCTCTGTCAGCCTACAGGAGGAAAAGCAAGGGTGACAGAAGGATGCTCCTTCAGGAGAAAGCAGCACTGAAAGTACCTGATTGAAGATGAGGGGGAAACTACCTCAATAAACACATTTTGGATTAAAAAAAAAAAATGGTGTGTGTCGCCACACATGGCTTCTTTCATCTTTAATAAGTGATAAAGTTATATGTATACCAAAGAATTAGAAATTTCTTTATAGTTTATTGTTAATAAATGCTTGATTGATATACTTATTTTTATATACCTATTAATCTGGGTTCTGACGTCACAAGAATGTCTTGGACAAAAAACAGGGATATCAAGCTTAGGGAGAAACAGAAGACTACGGATCAGCGATGAGCTCAGGTGGATATGCCGGCTGTTCAATAGCACTGCTCCTGCCTGGCACGTGTAAGGGGTTCAATCCCTGCAACAGACAAGCAGTGTCAGGGCCTGATTACAATTCAGACGCAGGAGGCAGCATATGGGACTTATGGCCTAATACTTAGCCTAATTTAGCTTGAGAGGCCCGTCATTCAGGCAGCAAGGACCCTGCCCCCACACCCCCAGTGTTAGCAAGGGTGATCATTTCCCTAGGAACAAACCCAGGAAGTAATCAAGTATAGTTTAACAGGCACCTAGGAAAATACTGTTAGCACCTAATGGCTTGCTGCTTGGGTTGGGGCTCATGGAAACGATTACACTGAAGGCTTAAGCTAAAAGGGATTACTCCTGGCATTTATTAGAGCTTTAATTTTTTTTTTTTTTTTTTTTTTGCATGTTTGTTGAACAAGTTGCCTCTGATGCCAGATTGAGGTTTTGAAAGGTTTTAAGCCCTCAGCATTATCAATCCCTGATTAGCACTTTAATATTTACCTCCCCCCTTTTCAAACATTCACTGGACAAATGACATTATCCCTGAGGCCCCAGACAACCATAACGTGGAGTCTTTACAATAACTAGTATAAGGCACAGTGCTCTAAGGTGGATATCCTCATAGAGCAGAAATGAAGCACTCAAGTCTGCAAGTGAGTGGCCAGCTTGGGTTGAGACAGGGCCCTGTGGAGGGTCCAAAGCTTTGGAGGAGGGAGCAGGCATTTCTGAGCGGAGCATTAGTGTCTCCTCTGTACGTTTTCATTTTGAACGATACCAAGACTGGGATCCCTAGTTACTACTGTAAGCATATTTGGATGGAGTGGGGATAGAGGGGCATCTGTAGGGTTTGGGTTGCTCTATTTTCCATTTGTGGCCCAGGCTTTTCCCCAGACAGATGGAGATCGCATCAGAGAACCAAAAGATTCTCCGTCCAGCCCAGTTCAGCCCTTACACTCACCCAAGGGGTCAGAGAGCCCCAGAGACTTTGAATGCAGAGACTCTCATAGGAGTTATTATCTCCCGCCCGGCTCCTGGGCTCCGCCTCTCTCCCCTCTCTTAGGCCCTAGCGGTCTTCCCCGGGAGGGGGCGGCCCCAGCAGCAAGGCTAGGCCGGGCGGAGCTCTGGCCCGGGCGGAGCTGTGGCTGCAGCCTCCAGCTGCCGGACCGAACTCCAGCCGAGCGGACTGCGGGAGCGGCGCAAGCCCTTTCCGCACTGGGGCCCACCCCTGCAACTCTGCAGGTAAGTCTTGTTTCCCGCACCCAACTTTGTCGCTTGTCAACCCTAGAGTCGTGCGGCGCTAGCAGGAGCTACTCTCGTAGTTGCTGTGTGTTCGGGGTGGGAAGGAGGTGAAGGATTGGGAACACTTGTCTCCAACAGTTCACAAGTCCCCCAACTTCCCCAAAACGGACCAGAGCACGTCACTCCCAGAGTTGGCAGAACTCAGGGGTTCCACTGGCTTCACTTGCACAGATCTCCTGAGGACAAGGGCTCCAACTTCGCCGCCCCTCCCCCATTTCTCGGGGCTCCGGCAGTTCCGGATACTTTCTCTCCATCTTTCAAGTATCCTTGGCTCCCTAAAAGCCCATCCCTTCGGGCCCGCCTCCTCTTCGTTACTCGCCAGGCCCCGCGATCCCTGAGCTGCACACTCCCTGCGGGGAGCCACCGTGTCACCGGCTGGCGGGAGACTTACGGGGGTGGCCGGGCTTGCGGAAGAAGGGGCGAGGCGGACGACGGTCCGAAGCCCGGCGGGCGGGGCCGGGAAGGGGAGGTGTAGGGGGCCGGACGGGGCGGAGCAGGCGGCCTTTGCGGCCGGCGCTGGGGCGGAGAGTTTGCGCCGGTCCCTGGGCCTGAGCTCCGGCTCGGGCTGGGGCGCCTGCGATGTCTCAAGATGGCGGAGCTGGGCGAGTTAAAGGTACCGGCCCCCCTCCCCCAGCCCCATCAGGACTCGCTCGGCTGCGCGCCGAGGCGGGAGGCGACCGGGCTAGGGTGGGCGCGGGCGACGTGGCAGGCACTGGCTGCAGGGATGCGCTGGCAGCGCCCGCTAGAAGGGGCTGCGGCGGCTCCCCGGGGGCGGGGCCGCAGGGCAGATGCAGGGGTGGGGTGGAGTGTGTTTGTGTGTGTAGTGTGTGTGTTGGGGTGAGAGCGGATTGTCGCCGCTGGGGGCCGAGGCACAGGGGGCGGAGACGCGGGCCGTAGCCTCTTTTAGTAGTAGGTAGTTGCCGGGTAGAGTCAGACGAGGGAAAGCTGCTGTAGAGGCGTAGGGGCCAGCCCATCAGGCCAAGAGATGCCGCAGGAAGGGAGAGACCTAGGGAATGATACCCGAGGGCCAAATGTTGGCAGGCTCCGGGGGACGCGAAGCTTAGGATGGAGGCTTTGTGGCGCCTGTTGGCATTTGAGCCTTGGGAAGCGGCAGTAGGCGGCTGAGATGCAGGGGGCGGGGCAGTACAGGAGCGCACCTTAGGAGATAGGGCAGTAGCATCTTGGAGGCTGAGGGAGAGGAACTGTCTTAATGAGGCCCTGTGGTTGGAGAGGCGGAGAACCGTGAACCATGGGATAGAAAGATAAGTTATAGAGCCGATGGAGAAATTAAAAACAAGTAGGAGGAGCTAAGGATAGAAAGGTAGAGGAACAAGGATTTCACCACATTCCTGAAAAGGAACCCAAGAGGAAAGAGACTTGGAGAGCTAATGGCCTGCCCGTGACTGGGTCTTCTAGGCATTCACAGGAGCCCCACAAGGAGAGAGATCTTGCCCCCCAACACACCACCACCCAGTCTTCATCTGAGGACGTCCCACAGGACCTGAGACCTTCATTTTCCCCATCCTCTGGCGTTGCTCCATCCTTGTCCAGGACGAGCTAGAGTTCTAGCCACTGGGCCGGCTCCCTTGAAGAGCTAACTTCTGTGCTCTGGTCCATGGACCCCCGTTTTCATTTTCCTGGGGTCTCTGTTGAGAACTTTGCCCTGGTTTCCACCCTGGTGGGCCTGCATACCATGTATGAAGGAGAGAAGTGAGGTGTTAGTTCCCCACAGATGGAGTAAATCAGCCCAATTACATAGACTTGTAGAGTCACTCTCCCCTCCCTCACAAGTTTTGGTAGCTTCCTTCTAGTAAAACAGGGCTTAAGGAGTGTGTGTAAATAATGTCAGAAGGGGTGGGATGATGATGATGATGGTGATGATGGTGATGGTAGTGTTGAGCTCTGACCTAAAATCCCTAACCATGAAAGTTTCAATTCAGAGATTTGGGGAGCAGAGCGATGGATTAAGGTGACTGGGGGGGTAAAATCCTCTTGCCACCTGGGTTTTCCTTCTAGGGCTGTCTGCCTGGACTCCTCCTCCTCCTCCTTTCTTATCTATTCCCCAGGGGGCTCGGAATGCCCTGAGAGTCTGAGCCCTGGGAGCGGATAATCAGTTTAAGGGAGTATCAGGATTAGGCTGGAGGGAGGGGTCCCTGCACATTCGTTGAGCTAGTCAGGTCAGCGACTCGGAGGTGGTGTGCGCTTTTAGAGCACCTTTCACCACTGCGGGTGGAGGGGAGGGCCTCAGCATCCATGCCATCAGCAGGACAGGCCTTTGCCAAGCCGGATCGTTTCTGTGCTCTTCTCTCCAGCACATGGTGATGAGTTTCCGAGTGTCTGAGCTCCAGGTGCTCCTTGGCTTCGCTGGCCGAAACAAGAGTGGGCGAAAACACGAGCTCCTGGCCAAGGCCCTGCACCTCCTCAAGTCTAGCTGTGCCCCCAGTGTCCAGATGAAGATCAAAGAACTGTACCGCCGGCGATTTCCCCGGAAGACCCTGGGGCCCTCTGATCTTTCCCTATTGTCTTTACCCCCTGGCACCTCTCCTGTAGGCTCCCCTGGCCCCCTAGCGCCCATTCCTCCCACTCTTCTAACCCCTGGCACCTTGCTGGGCCCTAAGCGTGAGGCGGACATGCGCCCTCCTCTGCCCCAGCCCGTGCACCCTGACGTCACCATGAAACCACTGGCCTTCTACGAAGTCTATGGGGAGCTCATCCGGCCTACCACCCTCGGTATGGCTGACTGTGGTCCCTCAAGGCTTTCTGGGTTCTGGTTTAGGCTGGAATTTTTCCCTTTAGATTTTAGTCTCGGGGGGGGGGGGGGGGAGGGGGGGATCAGTAATATGAGATGGGAGCAAGCAGCTTCTCGGGCCAGCGGTGTGGGCTTGGGAATAACTGTGCCTTTGCGTCCTAGCATCCACATCCAGCCAGAGGTTTGAGGAAGCGCACTTTACCTTTGCGCTTACTCCCCAGCAGGTGCAGCAGATTCTCACATCCAGGTACACCTTTCCTCACCTGCCTTCTCCCTGGGGGCTTTCCTCTCTGTTCTGCTTTGTGTCGGTCTTTTGCATGTCTCCTCTCTGTGCCCCGGACACCCTTCTGTTCACCTTCCGAACTGACGTTTCTGTTTCTCTTCCTTGTTGCAGGGAGGTTCTGCCAGGAGCCAAGTGCGATTACACCATACAAGTGCAGCTGAGGTGAGTTGTCGCTTATGGAGGGTGGGTGAGTACGACATCTCCACAGCCCCAGTCCATGCTGGCCTTTTGACTCTTTTGGGTGCTGATGGCAACAAATATCTATGACTGATTTTGGTTTTTCTGGAGTTCCCCACTTCAGCGCTAGAGTCATCTCAGAAAGCTGCCTTTTAGCCATTCATCCTGTCCTTTCTCACCAGGTTCTGTCTCTGTGAGACTAGCTGCCCCCAGGAGGACTATTTCCCCCCTAACCTCTTTGTCAAGGTTAATGGGAAACTCTGCCCACTGCCGGTAGGTAAAGATTCGTCCCCTTTGGCAATGAATATTAAGGCAAAAACCTCTTCTTGAAAAGACAGCTTAGGGGTTGGAGGTAAAGAGCACTATTTCTTCTTCCAAAGGTCCTGTGTTCAATTCCCAGCAACCACATGGTGGTTCACTACCATCTGTAATGAGATCTAGTGCCCTCTTCTGGCATCCAGGCATATATGCAGGTAGATCACTGTATGCATAATAAATAAATCTTTAAAAAGAAAAGGGCAGTGCCTGCCATGTAATATTTTCTTAGTTAATTGATGGAATCAATATAGAGAGTATTAAAATAGGGCTGACTAGTAGGTGGACCGTGCTCCTGTAGAAGGCTGCACGTCTAAGAGTATATGGGCAACAGAAAACTGTGCTCGATACCTTAATAAAAGAGATGAGTGGGGTGGGGGGAGCTGCTCAAAGTTTGTTGAGTAGAAAGTCGGGGAGGTTCTGGGAAGAAATTAGGATGGAGATGAACAGGATCAAAACACATTGTATGAAATTCTCAAAGAATTTGTTAAAAAAAAAAAAAAAGTAAGTAAAATAAAACAGGGCTGAATAATTTTTGTCAGAACCCAGAGATGGACACTAGTTTAATACAAAGGTTTAGAAAAGACTTCTAAAAGGATACGCTATCAGATGAAAGTGGAAGACAAGCCGTGTCCGTTGTTCCCGGGACCCAGTGGCTGAGTTTCTAGTTCCTTGGTGCATAAATAAGCTCCCCCTATCACCCCCCCCCCGAAGTGAACCCCTCACATGGCCCTCCCTGTGCAGGCTCTTGTCTTGCACTGGACCCCTATTCCTTTCCTCATAAGTGAGCTGGCCTCGTTCCAGAGAGTAATCTGAGACTGGATTTCTGTTGTTAGAGTTGAACGCCTTCCAGGTGTTCTGTCTCCACTAACAGATCCCTCGATTCCTCAGGGCTACCTCCCCCCAACCAAGAACGGAGCTGAGCCCAAGAGGCCCAGCCGTCCCATCAACATCACGCCGCTGGCTCGGCTCTCAGCCACCGTTCCTAACACCGTGGTGGTAAACTGGTCATCTGAGTTTGGACGGGTGAGCATAGCTGCAGCTGAGCACTGCACAGGCCACAGGGGGCGGCTTCTAGTTCCTCTGTCTCTGGTCTCTGTGGGACAGAGTACGCAGGAAAAGGGGAGGTGTGGGAACCAGAAGCTAATTCTCTCAACCCCCTTCCCCAAGTAGAATTACTCCTTGTCTGTGTACCTGGTGAGGCAGTTGACTGCGGGGACCCTTCTACAAAAACTCAGAGCAAAGGGTATCCGGAACCCAGACCATTCCCGGGCACTGAGTGAGTAACAAATAGGCTTTTTGCTCCTTCCACTTTGTGCTCAGGGCTTCCTGCTGCCCTCCAGGCTTTATCCACATGGCTTCCTGCCCTCCCCCCTCCCCCTGGATGCCTCAGTCTCTGTGGTTGAGGAGTTAGGTCCTCAGAGAGTGAGAATAGCTTTACTCTTCCTAGTCCTACAAGAGCCCCACCCCTACTAATACAGAGTTCTTAGTACTGAAAAGCCCTACAGTTGATTCGCTCTAATCACTATCACGTGATGCTTCCCTCTCATGGAGATCGCCCCTCACGTAGCCCAGGCTTCACCCTGCAGCGTTTAACACCTTCAGGGATGGAGACATCTCTTCTCTATACTTAGCCTTCTTGATCCAAATTCACTCCTTTGACATGCCATCGGCCCCCAGAGACTCTCCTCAGCTGCCTGTCAGCTGGGGCCTTCCGCTGCCAGGCTACTTCAGCCTCACTGACCCCACGGCTCTGGTCTCTTGTTTCAGTCAAGGAGAAATTGACGGCTGACCCTGACAGTGAGGTGGCTACTACAAGTCTCCGGGTGTCACTCATGTGCCCGGTGGGTAAAAGGGGAGGTAGGAGCGGGGAGGGGAGGTAGGAGTGGGGAGGGCTAAATTCTGAAGAGGGTTCCTAAGGATACAAGAGCGAGGTTTTCTAGAGTGAACTCTCCTCTCGTCAGCTAGGGAAGATGCGCCTGACCGTCCCATGCCGCGCCCTCACCTGTGCCCACCTGCAGAGCTTCGATGCTGCCCTTTATCTACAGATGAATGAGAAGAAGCCAACGTGGACATGCCCTGTGTGTGACAAGAAGGCTCCCTATGAGTCTCTTATTATTGATGGGTAGGGTTCTTCAGCTTCCCTCCCCTGCGTTATGGCTTATTTCTCATGAATCCCAGCTCTCACCCTCTGCGTCTCCTTTAGCCATCCACCATGTGTGTGACATTAAGGACCTCAGCACTGTGCATGCATTGTCTCATTGAGTCCTCGTAGTACCCCCATGACATAGGTGGGGGTACAGATGAGGAAAGAGACCTGTGCTGAAGGTCACATTCGAAAGTGGCGGAGCATGCATTGAATTGCTCCAATATATTGCTGATGACAACTACCTGAACTTCCAACAGAGCATAGCAGTCAGGTTGCTTTTCATTTTTACTATTACAAAGGCACAGTAAGGTTTCTTTCTTTTTCTTTTCTTTTCTTTCTTTGTGTGTGTGTGTGTGTGTGTGTGTGTGTGTGTGTGTGTGATTTTTGAGACAGGGTTTCTCTGTATAGCCATGGCTGTCCTGGACTCACTTTGTAGATCAGGCTAGCCTCGAACTCACAGGGATCCACCTGCCTCTGCCTCCTGTGTGCTGGGATTAAAGGCATGTGCCACCACGCCTGGTGGGTAAGATTTCTTTTGTTCTTTTGTTTGTTGTGTTTGTTTTGTTTTTTGAGGTCCTGGGTGTACTTATATAGCTAGTCTTCCCTCCACCCCCCACAATAAGCAAATAGTTTTCTTGGTCCTAACTGGCCTTCACCCCCTTCCACAGCCTTCATTAGGGCTCCCACGGTGTCTTTTAAGAAGGTTTAATGCTGGACCTAAAATTTGTAAAGCTCTTTTACATCCTCCCCCACAATGCTGGGGACCAAACTCGGGGCCTGTGTGCTAAGCAAGTACTCCATTGTTGAGCTACAGTCCCAGCAACAACTCAGAGAGGTCCGGTAGGGTATGTGATACAGATGAGGTGACTAAGGCGCGGGATGTGAGTCTCGGAGCCATCGTCCAGCCTCATGAGTCCCCATGTCCTCCTCCCCTAGTTTATTCATGGAAATTCTTAACTCCTGCTCGGATTGTGATGAGATCCAGTTCATGGAGGATGGATCCTGGTGTCCAATGAAACCCAAGAAGGAGGCATCTGAGGTTTGCCCCCCGCCAGGGTATGGGCTGGATGGTGAGTGACCCCCTGCTCCCCAATTGAGCTAAATTGTGAATGGCTCTTTTTCTGAAACAGCCTTCTTAACCACCCACAGGCCTCCAGTATAGCCCAGTCCAGGACGGAAATGCATCAGAGCAAAAGAAGAAGGTTGAAGTCATCGACTTGACACTCGAAAGCTCATCCGATGAGGAAGATGTACCCCCCACCAAGAAGCACTGCCCCGTCACCTCAGTGGCCATTCCAGCCCTTTCTGGAAGCAAAGGGTATGAGAAAGGCTGCGTCTGTAGCAGAGGGGACAGATGTCAGAAGTGCCTTCTGATCCATCACAGGGCAAGCCGTAGGACAGGGAAGGGTGGAAGGAATGGGACCTTTGGCAACTGAGCTGGCGAGGGCATCTCTCCTTGGCTAGTTTCTCCAGCTTCTTCTGTCCACTCCCAGAGTCCTGACATCCGGTCACCAGCCATCCTCGGTGCTACGGAGCCCTGCAGTGGGCACCCTGGGCAGTGACTTCCTGTCTAGTCTCCCACTACATGAGTACCCACCTGCCTTTCCACTGGGGGCTGACATCCAAGGTATAACACTGACCCTAAAGCTGCCTTTAGGGTGAGGTCCTGCCCTGCCATACCCTCTCCAGACCTATTTCCCTAGGGATGGGCAGGTGGAAAGGGATGGGGAGTGGGGGGTGGGGCGGGGGATTTTTTTTACATGTGGTGAAGGGGTCAGAAGGGGGTTGATTTTTCTTTTTCTTTTCCTACCAGGTCTAGATTTATTTTCTTTCCTTCAGACTGAGAGTCAGGTAAGTGGTCACGTCTAGGAAGATCCAAGCTCTCAGATGAGTCCTTTCTCTCTTCCCCTGCCCAAGTTCCCTAAGGATTTAAAAATGCTTTTCCGAGAGGGGAGAATGTGGCAGCTTCTCCTCCTTTATCCCCACTGGCACTTCATGTTCACGCCTGGGCCTGCCTAGCACCTTATTGCCTATCTCAAGGCCAAGACACAGAGCAGGGGCCGGGGGCAGTAGGGCAGAGTCAGGGAGGCCCCCTGCTTTTCCTCTTAAGAATGCCTTGGGGGTCCATACCCCACGACATAGTTCACAGATGAGTATTGGGGGTGGTGAGTCAGGATAGAAACTTAAACTGTCTCCTTCATTCCTCTAGCACTACGGTCCTTCTGTCATCACTTCGCTAGACGAACAGGACACCCTTGGCCACTTTTTCCAGTACCGAGGAACCCCTTCCCACTTCCTGGGCCCACTGGCCCAGACCTTGGGGAGCTCCCACCGCAGCAGTTCCACTCCGGTGCCACCTCCTGGTCGTGTCAGCAGTATTGTGGCTCCTGGGAGTTCCTTGAGGGAAGGGCATGGAGGACCTCTGCCTTCAGGTCCCTCCTTGAGTGGCTGTCGGTCAGATGTCATTTCCTTGGACTGAGCTGCTGGGATTCTGAAATCTTCACTGGCCCCCCAGCACTGAGCAGATATGCTGTGGGTTCCCAACCCTGGCTGCTCTGATCCCTCCAGGGGTCTTTGGCTAAAGGCCAGGCCAGACCTCCATGGTTACCTGCTTTTGGCCTTATCTCTGCCTAACAAGGCCAGTACTCAAAGGGTTAACATTTAACCTTTTTTAAAAGGTCAGGGGTCTGTTTTTGGAAGTGTTCTTGATGGTGGCACATTCCTTTGGGTTTGGTAACCTAGGCAGTGGGAGGCAGAGGGAAGGATAGGACCTGAGGGAAGGGGGTGGTCCTCAGCCTGGACCAGATCTACAGCCTCTTGGGGAAAGGACACTTTCCCTTCCCAAACCCAAATGCCTGTTCTTTTATGTCTGTTCCATTCTCTGTGGCCACACCATTCTCAGGTGGCAGATCTGAGACTTGGAGTTTCAGAGATGGACAGAGAACTCTATTTTGGGTTGCAGTTTTCTTTTTTGTACATAACTAAGAAAACCCCAGATTTTCCAAAGATGACTTCCCCTGCCTTTTACTTCCCAGTGTGACTTGAGGAAACAAGGCCTTAGTTGTGAGTCCCAGGGGCTTGGGGGGCGGGGCCTGGCCTGTCTACTGTCTGGGTCTCTCTATTTATGTATTTAAGTTCACAATATTCTTATGCGAAACAGCCAAGGGCCTAAGCTTCTAGTGACCTATGTTGAGGCCTAGATCATTCTGCACCTTCTGTGGGACTAGGGGCTCTGTGCTCTCCTTCCCAATACTCAGGCCCCTTCAGGGCCAAGGCCCTATGATGTGATTTTTACTTTTTGTTCCCAGAGTTCTCACCTACAATAAAGGTTGTGAATGTTCTGTGAGCGTCATGGAGAGGAGGAGATTTTGTACTTCGATTTCCAGACCCTTGATCTGTAGGGAAGAGGGTCCATGTTCCATCCTTACACTTTCAAAACTCATTTAAAATTTTTTTATTGCTGTGTATGTGGGCATCTGTGTCATGGTTTTGCATGTAGGAGTCAGAGGCAAGCTTTATGGAGTAGGACCTCTCCTTACATCTTGAAGGAGATCCCAGGTATTGAACTCAGGTCTCTGCCAGCCTTTCTACCATCTCACAGGCTGCCATTCTTCCTTTGCTGGTCCAGGATCCATGCGAACTTCACTTTTACCTGGGAGGGAATGAGGGCATTCACACAAGCATATCCAAGAGCCTGTTCTCTCCCTTTGTCTTCTTGATGTCCATAAGAACACCAATCCATCCCAACCCAATGATGTGGACCCCTCAGGTCATCCCTAACTTTCATCTTCCCACAAGGATGTGCTACCCTCAAGTCATCCCTTACCTTCATCTGTCCACAAGGATGTGCTACCCTCAAGTCATCCCTTACCTTCATCTGTCCACAAGGATGTGCTACCCTCAGGTCATCTGCCCAGATGTTGCAGCCAAAGCCTGAGGGCAAACTTGGTTCCATCACTGACCCTTTCTTTGTCCTCTGCGGTGGGTGGGGTTGCCCGCATGAGTGTGGACAGAGGCAGGGCCAGGGCTCGGGTTCCTCCATCATCCTTCAGTTCGGTTGCACTGGATTAGGACAGTTTCTGTCTAGGTTGTGCCTGGTAGCTTACAATGAACTTCAGTATACTGAGCCATTTAATCCTCCAGACCATTGCAGAAGACAAGGGAGTGTTAACTTCACTTAACAAGAAGGAAACACATTTGAGGAGGTTTAAGTGACTCTCTGGTGGGAGAGTAGGGCCCAAACCTAGGTCTTCAGTGCTAGCTAGTTGGATCATGAGTCCTTCCCATTTGGAGTCTTTGATCTCAGGTGGTCTTTGGTCTTTTAATTATCCGTAGGCTGACTCACACCCTGAACTTCTTCAACAACATGCAAAATGCACCCTCCCACGTATGCATGTACATGTATGTTGTATGCTGATAGCTAAAGTAGAGGTTCTTACCAGAGAGAGGGTGGTAGGTCCTGGGAGAGAAGCGTGGGTGTCTTTGTCCCCTCTTCTGTGGCAGCTGCAGCCGCTGCTGCTACGTCTGGTCCCAGCCACATAAAGGCACTCACCTCATTTGGGTTTACTTGGATCCGGGCCTGGGGTTAAGACATGTTGATCTTTAGGAGGTCACAGGTGCAGAGGAGACAGACAAGGGGGGCAGGGCAGCTTGAAGCTCCTCTTGTCCTATTCACAGTCACAGCCAGGTCCCATCTCCCATCTTCCTCGCCTGCCACGCCTACCTGGAGCTGCTGCTGTGACTCCTGGGAGATCACAAGGACATAGAGAATGAGGTGATGGTATTTGGGGGGACCCCAGCTCAGCCTAGGAGGGTAAGCAGCCTAAGAAAAGACAAAACCGGCTTAGCACATTGAGAGAGAGAGGAGACTTTCTGACTTAGAGACTTTGTAAATAGAGCTTAGGGAGACAAAATGCTGGCCCCAAGCCTAGCGTGTGGGTGGTAGGTGACAGGTAAGGGGGGCATGGGTGAGGGCTGTGCTCTGGGGACTCCAATCCGTCTACACTCCTTTTCCCCAGTGCCCAAATCAGACAAGGATTAGTCACTGGGCTTCAGGGGTGTCACTCTTTCTCACCTCCCATAACCCCAGAAGGACACAGGAGAACTGGTTCTGGGCCAGCTGCAATCCACACTCTTCCCTCAGCTCTCGAAGCCCACACTCCAGTATCTGTGAGCCAAGGGGAGCAGGTCAGAGTTTCCAGAGCTCAAGCCTACCATGTCCTTTTCCTTGTTCCTCCCTTAGCCCACACCCAGGGGGACTCCACTCATAGTTGGCAGACTGGTAGGTACCTCCTCATCAAGTTCCATGTGCCCACCTGCAAGAAGAGTGGGCCCAATTAGTGAATGGTGGTCGTCTTCAACTAGGGACCCTATCTTTCAATGGGCAGAGGGAGTTGTTTTGTTGGGTACACACAGACTGTGGGCCACCACTGTAGGGGGCTACCCGATAGCAATGTGGCGGGAAAGGGCAGGTGTTTTCCATAGCTCCTGTTCCTACGTGCTCACCTGGAGGGACCCAGACGTTGGGGTAAGTGCGGAGAGTACATGTCCTTCGGGTCAACAAGACAGTCTGGTCACTGGACTGAAGAATGGCTGCCACACTTAGATCCACACCTCTATTTGTGAGCAGCTCAGTACTGGAGACCCCAGGCTGCCGGTCCAGAGCCGCAAAAGGACAGAAAGGGGGTCTCTGACAAGAGGGGGTTGACTGAGCTAAGACTTCGGAAGCAGGGTGGGACTTCCAGAAATTAGGGGTGCCCAAGGCGGGAGTTGTCCTGTTGCCACCCGCCCAGCCCCCAAGCCGCCATCACTCTTCCCGGCTTGTTCCCTGTCCCAACCTGGATCGGAAGCCTCTCCGAGGCGCCAGGGAATGAACTGCTGGCGAGGACAAGCTGTCCTCGCTCGAACCTGCAATGCGCGTACCACGGCCCAAGTCCCTGCTCGGCGCCCAGGAGGCCACACACACTCTGTGTGAAGCTCACCGACTCCAAGCGCCCAGACAGGCGCAGGAGCAACCGTGAGGCAGCCATCGCGCCGCTCTAGTCGTCTCTTGCCTGGTGCCCCCTGGTGGCCCAGCGCGGTGAGGCGTGTCCCTTCCGGCCGGCATGCGCAAGCCTGGTTTTTCAGGCCCGCTGGGAAATTTAGATACAACTTTTGGGGACAATCTCTGTGTGTAATGTTTATAAAACCACAAGCCCGCCACATAGTCTCACTTCCTCTTGAGTTATTTTTGACTTTTTTGTTTGGGACAGTAATCCCCAGGTAGAGTGCTTTCTAAACTGGCCTGTTATTCCCCACCAGCCTGAACTCCACTTAAACCCTGTCCACCTTTCAACAGGGGGCACCTCAAATGATGTCCCGATTTAAAAAAGAAAGCAAAAAGAAAAGTAAGCAGGGTGACATGTAGCCCAGGCTAGTCTCAAAACTTGTGTAGCCAAAGCTGGTGTTGGCCTTCTGACTGGCAGGCCTCCATGTCCCCCTGCCTGGTTTGTGCAGGTTTGAGGATCAATCCTGAGGCTTTATGCATACTATGCTTGATAATTACATTTATGTCAATTGGGGGTGGGGTGGGCATGGCAGGCTTGTGGAGATCGGAGAAGTTGCTTCTCTCCTTCCATAATATGAATCCATGGGGAAACCTCTTGTCACCGTCTGATTGGAATCAAGGCCTACCGCATGAGCCAGAACTCATGCTTCCTGGGATGGCCATTACCTGACACTAGATAAGCCACGGAGCTAGGGGAACCGCAAATACTACTGTCTGCTAAAGGAACATAGCACTAAAGTGAATACTAATGGCATTCTGCTAGATTCTTGGACCCATGTCCTGCTCAGCCATCATCAGAGCAGCTTCCTCCTGCCGCAGATGGGAACACAGAGGCCCCCGACTGGACAGTGTGCAGAGAGTGAGAAACCCTGGAATGTTTAATCCTAAATGGAATGTCTTCATCCCTTCCCTTAGGGCTCAGAGAACCCTGTGGAAGAGGAAGTGGAAAGACTGTAGAGGCAGAGGGGGTGGAGAATGCCAAGGAAACAAGTGATGATGCACATATGCATATGAACTCCAGGATGAAGGATGGCTACATGTACAGGGCCTGCACAGGTGTAAGCTAGATGGGGTCCCAGCACTGAGAAGGGAAGTAGACACATACTCATCCCTAACCCAGAAGCTATGTGTGCAAAGGAAATTAGTTTTCGCCAATGGACTTTCACTGGGTATGCAAACCACACTTAAGCGCAGGCCACATGCCAAGCAATAGATAGCCAATACAAAACAAACTCAATGGTATTTTTGGAGATGTGTTTGTTTGTTTCACAATGCTTTGTCTGCACCTTCTTCTCCTTACAGAGTTTGCTTTTATGGGTCTCTGTGTGTGTGTGTTTGTGTGTGTGTCTGTGTGATTCTGTGTGTCTGTGTGTGATTCTATGTGTGTCTGTGTGTGTATGTCTCAGCATCTGTATGTGCTTCTTTTGTTCCTTGGCTTTTTGTTTGTTGGGGAAGGGCTATATGGCCAATGTTCCACCATCTTGTCAGAACCTAGGTTCCTATTTCTCCAGAAGTATGCCATTCACCAGAAACTAGCTGACCTTGTCGTAGGTCAACAGTTAAACACCTGTTGTGGTTTATTGTGGGGGCTGGTCATTCCAGACCCCCGAGCTACTCCTTTTCCAGTGGGACTACTGATAAGATCAGATCAAGGGCCAGCTGCCTGCGAGCAGCAGTTCCGGGAGCTTTTTCCTGACTAACCAGATCCTTCATGACTTTCCTAGAATTTCTCTCCTGCAATTATAGCAGCTGTAAAGGTAGATACCTACCTGCTGGTACATTCCAGAGTTAGGTATCCATTGCAACCCTTGCTTACGCAAATACCCATGCCTCTGTGCCTATATAAACTCTGTGAAAGTTTTCAATAAACGGGGTTTGATCAGAATGCAGACTTGCCCCCTTCTTCGTGTCTAGTATTCTGTCTCCATACAGGAAAATTTTCCTCCCGAGCGTTCGTCGAACCCCGGCAGGCCGGGGCATTTGTTGTTTGTTTTGTCTGGGGTGGGGGGGGGGGGTAGAAGTGGGGAATATCTGGGAGGAATTGGGGACAGAGAAATTGTAATCAGAATATATTGTATCAATAAATATTTCTGATTATGAAATATCCAGGTTGTCAAGGTTGGCAGCAAGGAACTTTACTTCTAGACTAGGGCCCCCTGTTTATGTTGGTAAGTCGCGTTAAATGTAGAAATGGGCACTAACTATACTGACACTCAAGTGTTTAAAGAATTACAACATTGGTAAGAGGGAAAGAAAAGCCTTATAAACAACACTTAACTGTATTAAATTAACTGAACCCACTGGAAAAACTGTATTCAAAACACTGACACACTCTAGAGTAGACCAAAGAGAGGAGGAAAATAACTGTGTATGTGTGTATGTGTGTGTTCATCATGTCCCAGACATTAAAGTATTCTACATATATAATCTCAGGTATTCTAGAAGCCTAGAGATGGCAGATGTGTCTTATTTACATATTCAGTATTACTGCTTGGGCCATTTTACCTGTCAGTCATAAAAACAGGTTTTCTTGCTGTGTGTGCAGTGCCTGCTTTAACCCTAGGGTTTGTAAAGCCAAGGCTGGAAGACTGCAGCAAGTTCGAGGCCAGCCTGGTCTACACAATGAGTTCCGGGCCATTCTAGCTATATAGCAAGACCCTGTCTCAAAAACAAAACAAAAAACAAAACCAACAACAAAAAGCCCCAAGTAATGAAGTATTTTTCCTCTGCCCACAGCAGTCTTTGTCATGCTGGACTCTGTGTGCAGGTGTTAAACATTATAACTCAGTAAAATTGGCACACTACTGTACATGGAATTGATACTTACAAAGAAATCTGAGGGACCAAGATGGTTTGAAAATGTCCCTCAGAGCTCCCCTTGGGTGTTTGAACAGTTTGAGAGGTTTGGGAAATGTGGTCCTGTTGGAGGATGTTGCTGCTCCTGACACCATGCCTTCATCCCTCCACCTTGGACTCTGACCCCCTGGAACTACGACCAGATACGCTCCTTGGTCATGGGCTCTACCACAACAATAGCAAGATATCCAATTTAGGGACGCACGGGTTGGAATGACTTAATTTTTGTTTTGTTTTCATAAGACAAGTTCTCTATTGCCCACACCAGTCTGAAAGGCATTAAAAAGCCCAGGCTGACCTTGAACTTGTAGTAATCCCCCCAATCTTAGCTTTCTTCTTGGTGTATGCTTTCATGCTGATTTGATGGACTTTAGTTGGGGGTCTTTCTTGATCGATTCCTCTTATTATTTTTACTTTTATGTATATGTGTACATACCTGTGTCTGCCATGGTGCCCAAGTAGAGGTTCATTACAGGATAATTTGTTAGTTTGTTCTCTTCTTTGCCTTATGGGTTCTGGGGCTGGGTCATCAGCTTTGGTGGCAAACTTCCTCATCCACTGAGCCATCCATCATCTTGCTGCCCTTCACTTTATTTGTTGAGACAGGGTCTCTCTCTGAACTAGAGACTCATCAGTTTCTCTAGGCTGGCTAGCCAATGAGCTTCAGAGATGTGCGCATCTCCCAGGGCACTGAGCATCTGAACTCAGGTTCTCATGTTTAAGCCTTCAGTACTTTACCCACTAAGTCATCTCACTGGCCACTAGCCTATTCCTTGGTAAGAACTGATACATATAATTTGGAATTAATCTTATTTATTTAAGGTTCTTCCCACCGTGGAGATTTGATGAGAGAAGAATATACTCTTTCAGGTGTAACATGAACAATACGGAAATACAGGAACGTGCGACTTAGCTGGGCATGGTGGCACATGCCTTTAATCCAGAATTTGGGAGGCAGAGGCAAGAGGATCTCTGTGAGTTCGAAGCCAGCCTGGTTACAGAGTGGGTTACAGGACGGCCAGGGCTACATAGAGAAACCCTGTCTTGAAAGACCAAAAACAAACCAAACAAACAAAAACCCCAAGAATCTGCAACTTATCCCACTGCAAGGGATGTATCTAAGGACCACCTCCTCCTGCTCCTCCTCTTCTTCTTCCTCCTCCTCTGCCTCCTTCTCGATCTCCTAGATCTTTGGAGAAGGACGACAGTTTGTGGTTGGGGTGTAGCATCAGTTGGCCAGCACGGGAAGGGTGGAGTTTGATGCCAGCATGACTTCTTCTCGTTCACTGTCTCTTCATGGTGCTCTCGATGTACGACTCCAGCAAGAAGATGGTTTCGTCTACCTGGATCTCACTGGCATCCAACCTAAGTGGAAAAGTGAAAGCATCTGTCTGGGTTAATACTCATTAGCATATTCAAGACTGGAGGCTGGGCTGGGTGTGGCCACACAGAACTTCCTGTTTATCCCAGAACAGATGGAAACTGTTAAAGAAAGGAAACCCAGAAGATCCTTCTGTTACATCTCTCCCATGCCAGGCACCATGGAGCTCCTGAGGCTGCAAACACAGCGTCTAGCCTGAGAGAAGTTAAGTTTTCCTGCAACTGAGAAAACCCAGCACGTATATGTAAAAGTGTAGGTAAAACGGTGGAGAGCTTTACAACCATGAGAATTGAAGAGTCAGTGCTGATTAGGAAGAGGAAGGGCCTTCCCAACTCTGATAAAATCCAGTGAGGAAAGTAAAACCACAGTTAACACTGCACTTAATGATGAAAAGCTCAAAGTTTTCCTCCTTAGATCTGGAACAAAGCCAAGGTGTCCTTCAGAACCTTGCAATTAGGCAAGGAAAAAATAAGGGCATCCAGATCGAAAAGAAAGAAGTAGAACTAGTCACAAACAGAGAGAGAACCTCTAGGAATGCACAAAAAGATTCTAAGAGTTAATCAGCCCACACATTCCCTGCTAACCAGCGAAGGGCAACTACGCAAGGCCCCAGAGCACAGCAATGAAGCTGGAGTGCATGCTGTGAGAAGGAAATCAATCAATCAGCCAGCTGTGCTGCTGTGCATTTTTTATCCCAGCACTTTGGCGATGGAGGTGGTGCAATCAATAACATCAGTCCAAGGCCACTGTGGGCTGTATGAGGCCTTTAGTCAAAAACATAGGCCCTTCCCAAACCAAAGGATGAACACACACACACATGCATGCACGCACGCCCACGCACATGCAAGGAAGCTGATACTGATCACGTTAAAGACAACACGTAACTTAGGGGTTGGAGAATTGGGCCACTGTGTAAATGCCTGTCATTCAAGTGTGAGGACCTGAGGCTGGAGTCCCAGAATACACAGAAAGCCAGACTCGGTAGCATGCATCTTCCTCTGACCTCCACATGTATGCCTGGCATATGTGGACACACACACAAGCACACACATGCTGGCATATGTAGGGACACACACACACACACACACACACAGGCACACACCCATTATCTATGTGAGAGCACTGTGACACATGGGTTGTAGGACGAGGTAATCGCAAAGCTCTAGGCAAGAGGTAATGAAGGTCTGTGCAAATGCCAGACTTGAGACTGAAGTAAAATTCTTAGTACTTGGTCAATGACAGAGATGCCTCTTGTGCTGGGACTAAAGGCATGTGCCATCGCTCGCAGTAGGCTCATTCTTTCAGTTAGGCTAGGGAAGTCAGACTGGAGGAGACAGCGAAGCCATACTTGTCTGGAAGGCACTGTTGCCGCTGCTTACTTGTTGACGTTGCGCTTCAGTGTCTCCAGCTGCTGCCGCTCGGGAGCTGTGACCATCTCCTCTACCTCCTGCAGCTGCACGTCCTCGGCACCCGTGGCCTGCATTGACGCAAGGATGGCTTCCACCCGCTGAGACTTTTCTAGCAGCCGCCTGTCAGACAGACACAGCCCCGAGAAATGTTCCGTCACTGAGATCCTCTTGCCCTTTATCCCAGAGGCCCAGCACCTCCCTTTCTGGGTTTCACCTAAAGACATTTTCCACAACTAATTACAAGTAGAACTTTGTTCCTGGCATTCATTGCCTCTCAGCTGCTCTTAGCTCTGGGGTCAAGTGCATGCCTCATAAATCTGCAAAGTTATTTAACTGGGGGTGTAGTCAGTAAGGGTAAACTAAGGCATGGTTATGCCAACGCAACTCCATACAACTAGACTGGGTGTTGGGCTACTGTTTCCATTCCTACAGCGAGTTTTCCCTCAGGCTGGGCAGGGGGTATGGGGGGTAGAGGCAAGAAAGAAAAAAAGAAAATTCAACAGAGGATGCACTCACTTGTTCTCCTTTGTTTCAAACTGCCGCCTTTCTATCAAGTTGGCTATGCTCTGGGGAAAGAGAAGGCAGACTAGAGGCATGCACGGTTGTTTAAGTGGCTTGGGTAGTGTGGACAAGGGAAGCAGAAGGGCACAGCTGGCTGTGTGAGGATGGGGAGAACACCCACACACTGTTACCTTATAGCACCTGTGCAACAGCATTCTGGCCGCCGACAGCACATTCACAGTATATAAATAGAAGGTCCTGGATGGGGCATGGTCTGGTGTCTTAGGAATTTCCTGTGTGTCCACAGAAATAACGAGAGAAATTGTACTGTTCTTCAGCTTGGCAAAATAAACACCCGCCAGCCTGGCACTGTCAACCCTGACACTTTTTTCGTTCATAGACAATCAGCAGCTATGTTTATGACATACACAGGCACATGAGACACGCTGCCCAGCTTTCAGTTTGTCCTATCAGCATCCTGAGGAAAAGAAAGGGAAGGTGACTAATATTTACTGAGTAAATGCTACACGTGCCAGGTGGGTTGCAATTGATTTTCAAAACCGACCCTATTTATTAGTAACTGAGACAGCGTGAGACAATGTAGCCAGTGCTGGCCTTAGATTTTCAACCCTCCAGCCTTAGTCTCCTAAGTACTGGACCACAGGTGTGCACTACCATGGTTAGCCCAAAGCACACTGTTCTGGTGTCAATAACCACCACCGTGTTACAGCCATCAAGGTGATGGTAGTTGAGTCGCTTAGTGGATTGACTCCAAAATCCACTCGAGCGGCTTCCTCAAAGGGTCCTCAGCTCTACAAGGATCCATCCGGGATAGGCCGAATCAGTCGCCCCAGTGAAGGCTTGAGGAAGGTGAGCAGCAATGGGCTGTGAGCTGATTTCTTGCTGTGCTCTGTCTGTCTCTCTCACTAGGCCAGTTAAAACAGACCTGGCCCTTCAAGGATTTGCTATGCCTGTGTTAACTTTTCTTCCTTTTTCAGAGGTGGCTACAGTGTGTGTCTGGGGACCCAGAAGGACTTCCTCAGGAGTCTCTCCTGCCCAGGCCAGCCTTGCTCAGCACTCTGTGGTTACCTGGAGGGATATGAAGTTTTCCGAGAGCATCTTATACAACATGTCCTTTGCCTCCTTGGCAGGGATCATCGCAAAGTCTTCCACCTGCTTCTGCTCCAGGTGTCTCTTCTGCAACACCAGACGGAATATCCTGGCGCAGCGAGACCCAAATCTAGGAAGAACAAGGGGGCTCACGGCTTGCCTTAGCTCCTGGTCTCAGGGTATGGACGGAGCCAGGAGCACAGAGGGTAAGGGCATTCGGAGTTCTCTCAGCGCTCCAGAGGCTGCGGGGGGGTGGGGGGGGGCACTGTTAACCTGCTCCTTTGAGCGCCACCATTCTGATATTACAGAGCTGCAGGGTATTGGTTAATCTGCCTAAGTAGGAAATAACTTTACAGGGAAGGGCAGTTTCTAATGGAAGGATGAGACCAAGTGTGGCAGGGTATGCCATAAACAAAAACCGAACAAACAAACAAAAGAAACCAAAAAAGCCAAATTACCTGCTCAGTGAGTGGGGTGTCTGAGCCCAACCCCAGTGGGCAACGCTCTTACCTCTCCTGGATGACAGACTCCAGAGTCGCAGTGGCCAGGGACGCTAGCGCCTTGTGGAGGTCTTTGTGTAGAGGGTTAAGGGCATTCAGTAATGCTTGGTTTCATGACTGATTCCTAGTTTATAACTAAAACTTAAGTGATATTTTATTTTTCACTTTTCGTGTATGATATATGAGTTTATTAACATGTGTAAGGGTTTTGCTTAAGTAAACTTTTTAAAAAATATTTTCTTTTTTGGAGACAGGGTCTTGCTGTGTAGGCCAGATTGACTTTGGACATTCAACTTTTCTGCCTCTGACTCCAAACTGCTCCAGTTATATGCATTGCCATCACATTCACCTCTCCCCAGCCCCATTCCTTTCTTACCTCTCCGCCCCGCCTCCTTTCCCTGTGGCACCTTGAACAATATAAGTGTGGCACTACTTACTGAGCAACAGTCCAAAGCCTTTTTTATTTTTATTAACATAACTCACTGAAAATTCACAGAAAATTATTTCAATTTTTGAGCTTCTTTAGTGTATTAATCATTGACAAAACCTTTTCCTCTGGTAGTGTCACACGCCTCCAATCCCTGCACTTGGGATTGGATCAGGGGTTCAATGCCAACTTCTAGGATACACAGCGAGTTCAAGGCCAGCCTGGGCTACCTGAGACTGTTTCAACAAAAACATAACACAACCTTTCCTGGGTCACCTCTGCTTCCTAACTCAGGGGTCCTGGCAAGGATACTGATGACATACATTCCTCCACCGCTGTCGCCAGACTTTCCAATAAAATCGAGCTGTTAGAGAGAGAGAGTGAATGCTGTTAATTGAATGTAAAGCCCAGTAATTCTGTTTCCCATAGAGCAAGTCTGGTGAAGAGTTCGAAGCAGGATGAAGGGAGGCACTTAGTCTGGGACGGCTCAACATTAGGATTTAGTGGCAGCGATAAACTGAACAGACCAAGGGGCGGGACTTACAGGGTCATCTGCCAGCAGTGTGAGGTACTGATCCAGGACCTGCTTAGAGACGTTATAGCCGACGGGCAGGGATCTGAAGATCTGGGGAACAGAAGGAGACGCTGGAAATGGGGCAGGGGGACTCAGAACTGCTAATGTGACTGAAACGAGATGTCCTAATTTAGACTTCAAAAATGAAAATGTCTAAAAAGTACTCATAAGTATCACTGCTTATAAGAGTAAAACAAAGGCCAAAAGGGCCACATGCCTTAAATCCCAGAAGTTGGAGGCTAGAGGCAAGTGGATCTCCGAGTTTGGGGCCCGGTCTACATAGTGAGCTCTAAATAGCCAGTGCTACATAGCCAGACCCTGACAAAAACAGAGAAAATAAGAAACATCCCCAATGTCCAGCAATAAGTAATTAGTTAAAGTAACCTACAACAAGTACATTGGTGCATGCCTGAGATTAGACGCTGGGGCTGGAGACGGGCTGCTGTATAGCTGTAGCCTCCAAAGGCAAGCACTCCACTCTGGGGGAGGCTGCTGAGACTCTGGAAGCTAAAACTATGAGGCTCAAGAAACTCACGATCCTGGGCGTGGTGGCACATGCCTATAATTCCAGTACTCTGGGAGGTAGAGGCAGGCAAATCGCTGCAAGTTTGAAGCCTGGTCTACAAAGTGAGTCCAGGACAGGCAAGGATACACAGAGAAACCCTATCTCCAAGCCAAAACCAAAACCAGAACCAACCCCTGCTCCCCCAACCCCCCTCCCCCATCCGCACGCCACGCAAAAAAAGTAAGTCGTGAAGTTTTCAGGGGCCAATAGCTAAGAGAGTTAGGCCTTTAATCATAGCACTAGGGAGAGGCTAACCTAGTCTACAGTGCCAGTTCCAGGCCAGCAGAGACCCTGTCTCAAAACAAACAAATCAACCAATTACAAAAAGCTTTGAAACAATATAACATATAGTAACAATACTTCAGTAAGTATAATCATAAAAGTGATAGAAATGTAATGTTCAAATGCCAAGGCTTCCATCAGAACCCAAATGCAGAGATAGCCTTTTTGCTGTTCCCAGCCTGGCTTCAAACTCCTGAGCTCAAGCAATCCTCGTAGCCTTCTGAATAGGTAGGATTCCACGCATGGGCCAAGACACACATTGCTACTAGATTCTTTTTTTTTTTTTTTTTTTAAGATGTATTTGGGCTGAAGAGATGGCTCAGAGGTTAAGAGCACTGACTGCTCTTCCAGAGGTCCTGAGTTCAATTCCCAGCAACCACATGGTGGCTCACAGCCATCTATAATGTCATCTAATGTGTATTGTATACATAATAAATAAATAAATACATCTTTAAAAAAAAAAAAGATGTATTTATTATTTATATGGTATTCTGCCTGCACATACACCTGCAGGCCAGAAGAGGGCATCAGATCACATTATAGATGGCTGTGAGCCACCATGTGGTTGCTGGGAATTGAACTCAGGACCTCCCGGAAGAGCAGTTAGTGCTCTTAACCTCTGACCTATCTCTCCAGCCCTGATACTAGATTATTAAAACAATTAGAGTTAAGTTGTACTTGACAGATAGACATTTGACTATAATAATGGCTTAACTTTTTTTTTTTGAGGTTTATTTATTTGGTTTTGTTTGTTTTTGTTTTTTGAGACAGGGTTTCTCTGGGTAAGCCCTGGCTGTCCTGGAACTTGCTTTGTAGATCAGGCTGGCCTTGAACTCAGATATCTGCCTGCCTCTGCCTCCTGAATATTGGGATTAAAGGTACGTGCCGCTATGCCTGGCTTTAATTTTTTTTTTTTTTTAACCTGTATGTATGTTTTGCCTACATGAATGTAAGTGTACCATGTGTGTGCAGTGCCCAAGGAAGCCAGAAGAGGGTGTAAGATCCGTTTGAACTGGAGTAACAGACAGTTGTGAGCTGTCTTGTGGTTGCTGAGAATTGATCCTGGGTCCTCTGGAAGAGCAGCCAGTGTTCTTAACTGCTAAACTATCTCTCTAGCCATGGGTTAATATTTGTAAAAGCTGGATTCTAAGGTGGTCAAATATTTCAGTGCTCATTATTTCAAAAAAATCCTTGCCCTACTCCAAGGAACAGAGAGACCCCTTTCCCCAAGGCACAGACATCAACATAACCATACAAGCTTTGTCTAATAACTGTTATAATACCTATGTCTATCAGAAAGCTGGCACAATATGAGGCTAAACCTTTGTGCTGGTGACGCACACCTCTAAACTCAGCACGTGAGAGGCAGAGGCAGGTGCATCTCTGTGAGTCTGAGGCCAGCCTTGTCTATAAGAGAGAGTTCCAGGACATCCAGAGCAGTTTTACAGAAAAACTCTGTCTTGAAAAAAGCCAAAAGCAAAAAAACCAAAACAAAACCCCCATGAAAAACAAAAAAGAAAGACCACTGAAGCATACCTCATTGGAGGACAATGGCTGGGTAAACGGGGCAACAGAGGGCGTGGTAATCTCACTCATCCGGAGCATTGTCCGCACAATCTCGCTGCTTGTCTGAAAAGTAAACTAGAACTCAGAATTCACTGTTGCTGCCTCTGGCTCTGAGCCAGCGGCCACATCTGCCAACCACCCGGAAGACCTTCTTTGCTGAACCCTAGTTGACCCACTTGGGTATTACCTGGTCCATTCGGTTTGCTACTGCGCTCACAATGGCTTGGTCACGGAAGTGCTGGTGGAATCTGTCCAGGTTGACTTGCCAGTAAATCCCATCATCTGGGGTGGGCTGAGCAGAGAAAAGGATTAGAGCGAAATACTGGAATACAGGGCTGCTTCCTAGTGAGTTTGATTTAAAGTTCCATTATTTTGTCATATTTTTTGGAGTAATTAAATGGGCTAGACAAAAAGAAATCCAGAGTGTGGGTCTGTCCTGACCAATTCAAACATCAAGTTCCCTGGTCACCTTCCTCCTCTGTAAATTCCTCTTCATTACCCTCCGATCTCACACTTGGCACCTCGCTTACTCTCTCCAGGTAACGTTCCTCTTGATTTCATGGGGAAAAGAGATGCCAGAACTCACTCAACTTCGTGCAAACATCTTTACCATCTCCTTTCCTTCTTTCTGATTTCCCAGGAAACTGTTTCTCCCCTTAGCTGAGGGCCAGGGCCACACTGCTGGTCAGACCCTGTCCTCTCATGGGGCTCAGGGTCCAAATCAAGTGGCCTCCTGTCCTCTGTAACTGCAACCTCTCCTTTATTCTCTCTTCTCATGAGCTTTTCCCCTGCCCAAGTCTCTTTCTAGAACTTTCCTGCAACCCTACAATTCCCTTCTTCCCTCCCCTTCCTTTTCCCTCTGGCCACATCTGGCTATTCTAGCCATCCCCTCACCCTCTCCCTAGCTCTGAAGGAAACCTCAATTGTTAGTGGCACTCTAGTCCCACCACTGGCCTCAAGGATCTCCTCTTGGCTAAAATCAGAGGACATTCCCCAGTCCTGATCTTATTTGCCTTTTTTGAAGTCTGTGACGTAATTGGACACTTTCTCAATTTACCTCCTAAAGCACAGGGACTAGAGCTTTGTGACACCATGCTCAGCTAAATGTCTCTCTACATAACCCTGGCTGTCCTGGAACTCACTCTGTAGACCAGGCTGGCCTCAAACTCCCAGAGATCCACCCGCCTCTGCCTCCTGAGTGCTAGAGTAAAAGGTGTGTTCTACCACAGCGAGCCAAATGTCTACTTAAAAAAAAAGAGAATTATTTATGTATACATAAATATACACATGTATGCATGTACATAAATCACATGTGTACATGTGATTGTCTACATTGATGTATCTGCACCAGATCCATGCTTGCTACATGTGGAATCTAGAAGAGGATAACAGATCCTCTGGGGTTGGAGTTACAGACAGCTGTAAGCTGTCATGTGGGTTTTGGAACCAAATCTGGGTTCTCCATAAAAGTACTCTTAATTGCTGAACCATCTCTCCAGCCCTGCAAGATTCCTTCCTTCCTTCCTTCTTTGCTTGCTTTCATTTTAGTTTTCTTCTGAGACAGGGTTTCTCTGTGTAGACTTGGACTGTGTGAGTCCTGGACTCACTCTGTAGACCAGGCTGGCCTCGAACTCACAGAGATCCCTCTCCCTCTGCCTCCTTGAGTGCTGGGATTACAATCATGTACCCCTGCAGCCAGCAAAGATTTCTTTCTTTAATCATGTTATGTATGTGTGTGGGGCCCAAGGTGGCCAGAAGGTGTTGGATCTCTTGGAAGCTTTAGATAAAGAAAAGCTTAGGTATGGGCATAATAGTACATGCCTTTTATTGCAGCATTCAGGAGACAGAGGCTTGCAGATTTCTGAGTTCTATTCAAGTCAGTTGAGTCACTGAGTTGAGAGAGATAGTTCAGTTCATGGTACTCAGAGCAATTTTACCAGGAGAGCTTTACAGAGAGAGGTTGAAGAGTGAGCAAACAAGATATGGTGAAGACAGTATGAGCCGGAGAATGAGGAGCCAGAAGATTAGAACAGATTGCCAAAGTTAGTCTGAGGTCAAGCAGAACAATTTAGTGAGAAAGTGAGAGAAGCCAGATTGAATCAGTCAGCTTGGAGGGGAGTTTGAGTCAGAACAGTTGAGTTGAAGCAGCCAGCCAGAGCTCGGGGGGGGGGGGGGGGGGGGGGGGTGAGCTTATTCAGCAATAAGTCTCAGAGGCTGAAAACATTCTGGGCCTAGATTAGACTGTACAGAGGCTAGAAGAGAAGCTTCCAGGTTCTAGGTTAGAGACGGAGGTAGTAAGCCTCAGAGAGGACAATTAAATTAGGCAAACAGAAATTACTTTTCCACAGGCTGGCTTTAGACTTACTTTGTCGCCGAGGATAACCTGAACTTCTGATTCTCTTGCCTCTACCTACTGAGTCCTGGAATTATTAGATGTGCGGCATTGCTGGTTTGCTTTGTTCAAGACAGGGTTTTACTATGTAGCACTGGCTACCTTGGAACTCATAGACCAGGCTAGCCTCCACCTCAAAGAGATCTGCTAGTCTCTGCCTTCCAAGTGCTTAAGTTAAAGGTGTGGGTCATCATACTGGGCACCACTTCTGCATTTATTTGGTCATGGGGAATTAAACCCAGGGATTCCCGCATGCCAGGCAAGTGATTCACCATCTGGGCTACATCTCCACCAAAGGCTCTCTCTCTCTGTTGTTGTTGGTTTGTAGCCTTGGAACTCATAGAGACCCTCCTGCCTCTGCATCCCTGCTGGAGTTAAAGGAATGTGCCACCACACCCAGCCCTGCCTTCTCTGTTCAGTGCAACATGTTAACCCTCCAAGGGAAATGGAGTATTCCCTCCACAAGGCCCTTCCCACTGTCAGGAGGCCTCACTGACTCTTAGTGAAGAGGGGGCAGGGGAGAAGTGGGCAGAGAGAGCAGTGGGCTTCTGCTCACACTGGTCGACCCCTAACCCACGTTTCCTGAAGTTTATATCCTTGTACTTCTTAGGAGCACTCAGGTTCTGCGGGACTTGTTATCTGAGGGCTGTTTCTGGCCTGCTCTAGGGTGAGGACTGCTAGTCAGGAACCTGTTACCTCCTTGTCATCTGTGTATTTTGGTCTCTTGGCCTTGGGCTCTCCAGTAGCATCTTCATCAGAAGATCTCCTCCTTTTACCTTTTCCTGACAGATAAAAGGATTGAACAATTAGACTATATATGTCACATGATGACAGGAGATGAAGCTGGTGCCTCTTCATCCCAAAGACGTTAGGAGCTGTCTCAGGGCACAGCTGGCTGTTCAGGCTGAGGAGGTATAAGAAACTCAAGTCAATGAGGGCATCATCAAGAAAATCCATGTCTGGCTCAGTGGTTAAGAGTATGGGCTGCTCTTCCAGAGGACCAGGGTTCAATTCCTGGCACCCACATGGCAGCTCACAACTGCCTGTAACTCCAGTTCCAGGGGATCTGACACCCTCACACAGATGTACATGCACGCAAAACAACAATCTACATAAAAAATACAAATAAATAAATAAATAAATAAATAAATAAAAGAAAAGCCATGTCTGCCCTCAAACTGCTTCTCCTCCTCCTACTCTCTCTTCAGTGAATGGCACCATGATGCTCCCACACGTGCAAGTCACACACACAGATGCTGCTCTTGAGCTTGTCTTGTCACTGCTTCCAGTTCCACGTTCCCAGGTCTGTCTCCGTTTGCCTTCGCCCTAGCCTCTCAGCCTTTAGACAATGGACATCATAAATCAGACGGTGCCACTTCCCTACTTTGCATGCGAGGAGTCTTCCCTTGCTCTTAAGTGAGAGGACAGACACTCCAATGCCTTGCTGACCTAGTCCCTCTGATGCTGCTCTGAACTTTGCTCACCTTGCTGCGATGCTCACTTTCACTTTCTCTAATGCTCTATTTCTTTTCCTAACTACACACTAGTCTTAAAAACACCCATCTTCTGGGGCTTCACTGGGAAGGTCCTACTTCTGCATGAAGACCCAGACCAAATTCCACCTTCACAGAAAAACATAAGCCTTCCTTCCCCTGTACTAATGTATTACCCCATTACATATTTTTGTAATAGCTAGCTCTGCCTGCCATAGTTTTTTGGTTTTGTTTTTGTTTTTTTTTGGCTTTCCCAGACAGGGTTTCTCTGTGTAGCCTTGGCTGTCCTGGACTCACTCTGTAGACCAGGCTGGCCTCGAACTCACACTGATCCACCTACTGCTGGGATTAAAGGCGTGCACCACCATGCCTGGACTGATTAATGTACTCTGGGCAGGGATCATGGCTTTTCCATCACTATGCAATACAATCACTGGGACACAGAAAGTAACCAGACACTCAGATGCTAATTCAAACAACAGTCAGTGAGGAAGAAGCCACAATTAGGGCAAGTCACAGTTCCAGGATGAAGATTCCTTACCTATCAAGCTCAGTTTGGGAACTAGGTACATGTCCTTTTCATTAATGACAAGGGTTGGGGCAGGTGGTGGCGGCCCAGGGTCAGAACCGTCAGTGGCAGGAACCAGGGGACAGCGCTGTACAAAGTGAGTATCTGCCAGTCGCACAAATGCATTGGACACATCAGCATAGTCCATGGTCTTGCCATCCTCCATGGTCTCTGTGAGTCGGTCTGCAACTTTCTTCACAATGGCTGACATTGTCATTTTGCCATTCAGCAGAAGCTCCTCAACAATCAGCTCTCCGGTGTCACCGTACAGTGTTTTGGTAGTATAGATGTACCGGGGGTACCTAAGCATCCGCAGTACCCGGCTGCACTGGGCTTCGTACTCCACCACACCGCGTTTATGCACATGATAGATCACCAGGTTATGGTGGATGAGGACACAAAGGGCTTTTTTCACCTAGATAGGACCCAAACAGAAGAGTGGGAAGAACTGAAGCAATACAGCTCACCACTACTAGCAACACTTCCCCTCTCCTCAGACTAGTGAGCATCAACTCACTGGCAAAGAGTCTTTTGAATCTTTCTACATTTTTTATTTAAGCAGCTGGGCCTGAGTTGAACAGCAGGACCTACCTTTTGTTTGCCCTGAGAATTCCTATGTCTAAAGAGTACAATGTCTGCAGCCAAACTTATCCCCAGGTCCCAGGATAGGAGATTCAGGGCCCATGAACAGCAGAGCTTGTTCTGTCAGCCATCTGGGCCTGCTATGACAGGACAGGGACTGAACTTGACTTGACTGTACATAAAATCTCACTTTCTCTATGCGTTAGCGTAGCTACTGTCAATGGAAGAAATCAAGAGAATTCCTTGCTTTGCCGTTCATATTATTCCAGATCTCTATCTATCTGATAGTTTTCTGTTTTGAACCAAGGGTCTATGGAACCCAGGGTAGCCTTATACTTGTTTTGGTTTTTTTTCCAAGACAGGGTTTCTCTGTGTAGACCAGGCTGGCCTCGAACTCCCAGCAATCCGCCTGCCTCTGCCTCCTGAGTGCTGGGATTAAAGGCGTGTGCCACCACGCCCGGCTATGGTAGCCTTATATTTGTTATGTAGCTGAGGATGACCTTGAACTTCTGAGCCCTTCCTCTCATGTGCTGAGATCATAAACATAAGTCACCACACCTGGTTTTATGTAGTGTTGTAGCTTAACCCAGGGCATCCTACATGCTTTGTAGTCACTCTACCAACTGAGCTACATCTGCAGCCAGGACCTCCATAAAATTCTTTCACGTCACAATGTCTTTTTTTTCCTACCATTTTTCTTCCTTAAAGACAATACTAGATGAGGAGAGTTATTGTGACTAGAAGAGTATGGCATGGGAACAGCAAAGGTTACTTACATAGCAAAGGTGAGCTGGGACGTCCCCGAGAAGCAGTGTGCTGGGGCCTAAGTACAATGCCACACCCCACCCCACCCCACCCCACCGTGGTCCTGTCTGTAGGGCAGGCTTTCTCTCTTTCTACTTTCTAGGGGAAGGAATACCACTGTTCAAAGGAGATTGGAAAAAAATGAATTAAAGAGGTTAAAGGTTAAAGAGCCAACTGATAGTATCTAAACATACCTGATCCAGTGATGCTCTTGTGTCATGGGCAATTACTCTAAGTGGCTGGCTGCCAGTTCTGATTAGGTGGACTCCAATTTTTTCTACGATCTCACCAAAATGTTCTTGCAGCAACAAAGAACACAGTTTAATTTCTGCTTGAGTCATTGCACCTGGAGCATCAGACCTAGGAAAGAACAATATAAATTCATCCCCCACCCCCCCAGAAGGCAACGTGACAATACACATCAAAACCTTAAAATCTTGAATATATTTGCCTTAATTCTTCGATTTGGGATCCTTTGTTCCAAGGAAGTAATAAAAATTCTGCCACCAGTTCTACTCATAATATTGACATTGACACAGTAAGACAATCCAGCATCACCTTTAATCCCAGCACTTGGGAGGCGGAGGCAGGTGGATCTCTGAGTTCAAGGCCAGCCTGGTCTATAAAGTGAGTCCAGAACAGCCAAGCCTACACAGAGAAACCCTGTTTCAGAAAACAAACAAACAAACAAACAAAAAAACCCAACAACAACAAAAAAGAATCTGGCATCTATCAATAAATTATGCTGTAACCTTAAGTGAGTATATGCTACGCCAACACTTAACAAGACTTTGTACACTATAAGCAGCACAGAATTATTTGTAATGTATATAGTGTAATTGCAGCAGTTGGGTAGTATGCTGGTGTACACTGCCTGTAATTCTAGCACTCAGGAGGCTGAAACCAAAGAATCAACACTTCTAGGACAACCTGGGGCACAAAGTTCAAAGCCAGTCTGTGTTATACACTAAGACTTTGGTGGGTGATACACCTGCCCATCAAAACAAAGGACTGGAAAACTAGACAATGAATTTGTTTTCTAAAGCCAGGTATGGTGCTGCATGCCGGTAATTCTAACACTTGGGAGGTAGAAGCAGGAGGGACAGGGGTTCAAGGTTACATATTGAGTCCAAAGCCAGCCTGGCTACCTGAGACCCTGTCTTAAAAAACAAACAAACCAACAAACACCAAGCCAAACAAACAAACAAAAACACCATCCTCCCCTTTATTTTTATGGGATTATATGTGGTTCCAATAATCTTTGAAGACTGAATTCATCATCTGTAATTCCAGCACTAAAGCTAGGACTCCATAAATCCAAGGCCAGCCCGGGCCACATAATAAATACTAAGCAAACCTGGTCCAGAGTGTCAGAACTCTAAAAATAAAGGGTGAGGGAAGTGCAAAGACTTTGCAATCTGTCATAGATACAAAGAACTAAGGTTCACGACTTAGTAGGAGTGCAAAGTATCGTTCCTAAACCATAAAACACAACTTAGAAAAAGTAAAGCAGAGCAGTGGTGGCGCACGCCTTTAATCCTAGCACTCGGGAGGCAGAGGCACGCGGATCGCTGTGAGTTCGAGGCCAGCCTGGTCTACAAAGAGAGTTCAGGACAGCCAAGGCTACAAAGAAAAACCCTGTCTCGAAAAAAACCAAAGAAGAAGGAGGAGAAGAAGTAAAGGAGAGCTTCTTGACAGGCTGTTTCAATTAGGAGACAAAGTTATGTTCCCTTGAGAACCCTATTAAAATTTTACACAAATGGGACCCAAGCAGGAATGGACGTAGTTGATTTATAAATTACCTCTCTATCACAAGCTGCTATCTGCCATTATTCATTTGTTTCTCCTACTCTTTAGAACCTAAGTCTTTGTCTCTCTTGCCACGGTGTCGCAGGGGAGACTATTTCACTTATCCACGTCTTTGGAGAAACATCCTTAGACCAGTTGCCATCCTTGAAAAGCATTTCCAAGGCGCCTGGCTCCTCTCCCTTCACGCAAGTTCTTGTTCCGGACTTCGTTTCTTGGCCCAGATTCAGGGCCTCCTCATTCCGGCGGCGTTTTCACTAACCTCGGGGTCAGTGCTAATTTAGAAGCTCCAAAAGTTACCCTCTCGAGACCAGCAGCTCATGGGGGAGCCCACCGCCCCTTCTTGGAAACACAGCACCATGCAGGCGGACGCGGAAGAGGTCACAGCACGGACCGCTCTAGCCCGCAGTGTCGGTGGTTTCCGGGGACGCTCTTTCTTTCCTCTCGTTGGAAGGCTGGAGGACCGGCCAGGGGCTGTCTGAGGTGCTGGCGGCCCGGTTCTCCTCTGCCTTTGGTGCCGGGAGGCGGGCCTTGGGTCTTGCGGCCGCTGGCGGGCGGGCGGGCCTCTGGGGGCCGGACGGGCTCACGTGACCCTTGCGGGCCCTGGAACGGCGGGCGGCACAGAAGAGGCGGCGGCGGCGGCGGCGGCGGCGGCGGCGGCGGCAACCGCAGCCCGGGAGGTAGCGGCCTGGAAACGGACCGTCAGCCGCCCTTTCGGACATCCGCGGCGCAGGCGAAAGATGGCGGAGGCCTCGGCGGCGGGGGCGGACGCGGGGTCCGCTGTCGCCGCGCACCGTTTCTTCTGCCACTTTTGTAAGGGCGAGGTCAGCCCCAAACTACCGGTAAGAACCCCCGTACGTCCCGCGCTCGGGCTCAGCGCGGATCCCTCGCCCGGAAGGTTGCAAACTGGGTCTTGAGCTGCGCGCACACCCTGACACCGGTGTCCTCGGTACCTGCCGCCCGCTGTCGCCCGGCACTAGCCCAAACCCTAGGCATCAGGGCCCGAGCCGGTCACTTCTGCCTAACCCTCATTTCCGCGGCGCCTCCAGTTTGCCCCTCATTTCGCTTCCGCTCTTTAATACCACCCATCGCCGTCTTTTTGTCTTCCTAGGTCAATTGTCACTAAGTCTTGCGCCCAATTTGCTTGCAGTCCTCTTCCGTGTCTCCTTCCCGCGATGACCTATCCCCCTGTACTCCTTCCGTGGTTCCGTCTCACCTTCTCTCTCTCTCTCTCTCTCTCTCTCTCTCTCTCTCTCTCTCTCTCTCTCTCTCTCTCTCTCTCTCTTTTTTCTCCCTACTTCTCAACCAGATCTTCCCCCTTCTGCATATCCTCAGTGAGACAAAATAGCGGATTGCTGAGGACTCGTTAGTAGGTTTTGTTGAAGTACAGGAGGAGGAGGAGGAGGTTTGGAAGGTAACAGGGAAGAGGGAAGATTTTGCTCTTCCGTGGTCCCTGTGAAAGTGAAAATAGTACCAGTGACTTGCAGACTGCGCTCCCTGTTGCTATTGAAGGAAATGACTTTAGGAAGAAGGCAGGACGTACTGTTTCAACTTAGTTTATTTTGGAAGTCACGCTACCAGTGTCTTTAGCTCCACTTTCCTAGCCCTCCTCCTCCTCCGTTCTTTCTGTTCAGAAAAAAAATACAGGACAGAATGTTAGAGACTGCTTTCTCTGATATAAAATTGGTTTTCGCTGGTTTTTGCCAGACTGTCAGCCACTAGAGAGGTAAGGCTGTGCTTTGAGAAGAAATTGCTTCTGCAGCATGCTAGCAATGCCAGCGCTTCTTTTGGGTTGGATTGTAGTTACTGTGAAGAGACTGACAAGGTGAATGTAATGTTAATTGCACCTTTGACTAATTGCCTTTGTAGAATTATAGGTCTTTTTTCTTGGTGGTTGTCGAGGTTTCTTCTTAAAATGAGTGCCTATACCATAATTTATTTTATACTCATGGTATCTTTTTTTGTTTTGTTTTTGTTTTTCGAGACAGGGTCTCTCTGTATTAGCCTTGGCTGTCCTGGACTTGCTCTGTAGACCAGGCTGGCCTCGAACTCACAGCGATCCACCTGCCTCTGCCTCCCGAGTGCTGGGATTAAAGGTGTGCGCCACCACGCCCGGCTACTCATGATATCTTGAATACCCTTTTTGTTTATCTTTTTTACATCAGGGTCTTACCATGTAGTCCTGGATGTCCTGGAAATTGTTATTCAGAACAGGTTGGCCTGGAACTCACAGAGATCTACCTGTTTCTGCCTCCCAACTGTGGGGGATTCAAAGTGTGCAACACTATGCTAGTCTTTTGTTTGTTTGTTTGTTTGTTTGTTTGTTGAGACAGGTTGTTGGAGGGATGGTCTGGTGTATTTTGATGCTAATTATTGTTTGTTGTCTCTGTGACCCACCTTTTGATTAATAAAAAGCCATCCTACCTGGGCAGGGCAAAGGAGATAGGTGGGGCTTAGAGAAAGAGGAATCCTGGGAAGAAGAAGAAAGATTGCCACAAGGGTGAAGGAGAAGAGACCACAAGAGAGGGCCCCAAGAGGGAAGAGAGAGGAAGGCTGCCATAGGTTAGATGGAGGAAAAGCACATGGCCGGCGTGGATGGAGAATCCGGCCCAGATGAAAAACATTAGCAAGTATATTACAGATGGGAGATAGCTTGATAGAAATAGAAATTATGAGATGCAGATGGCATGGGATTGAGGCAGGGATCCCATACTTGCCCCACTATGGGAAGTAATTTTGCGGGTTATGTCTGCCCTGCCCCAGGTTAACTAAGCTATTTTAAAGTATTACAAGTGTCTGTGTCTTAATTGATGAGTAGCCAGACCTACTGATAATACTAATAGCACTGGTAGTTTAAAAACAATAAGGGTTTCTCTGTGTAGCCTTGGCTGTCCTGAAAGTTGGTCTGTAGACCAGGCTGGCCTCGAACTCAAATGGATCCGCCTACCTCTGCCGCCCGAATGCTGGGATTAAAGGTGTCTGCCACCATGCCCAGTTTTCTCGAGTGCACTCTTAAGAGCAGGGCTACTAAGTTTATGTGTTGGGGGTTGGTCTTATGCATTGATTTCTCTGCATGGTGAGGTTAGGTTGCACTCCAGACCTGTGCATTATTGAAGAAACTCCTGTATCAATGTTGTATAAAGAATACTCCCCAATTATCTCTGTAGGTTAATAAAAAGCTTGAACAACCGATGACTTGTTATTTCTTGATACCTCAAAGAAGACTCTCCAAGGGAATCATTTAGGAATTGCTCTTACTGGAAGAGTTTTTATATTTATGATGAAAATAGTTCTAGCAAAAAGTGGTAAGTTGGGATTTGGGGGACACTATTTTTGTTTTGAGACAAGGTCTCTCTATGTCTGGCTGCCCTGGATCTTAATATGTAGATCAGGCTGCTCTGCCTGTGCTGGAACTCATTATGTGGACCTAGAATTTTAAAATCAGAGATTCTGATCACATTGTCTGAAGAGTTCAGGCTTATATATGATAGGATAGAATGGCGTTATCTGTTTTTTGGGTCATCAGATGATAGAAGAAATATTTGAAGGAAATTTCCAGCAGCTTTTACTTCATCTGACTATTCTATTGAGAGATCATGTGGGCCCAAAACTAATGGAGCTACATCCTACACTGGCAGGATGATAGGACAGAATCCCACAGAGGGTTGCTTCAAGGAATGTAAAGGTGTGCTTTAGTCCCCCATACTGTCACCATCCTCCACTCTCCTTTAAGGCCTTAAAGGGTTGAATTTAGTATTCATAATAATTATATCGTAGAGTAGCCTGCTTTGCATATTGATGAGACTAGTGTGGTTCTTAAGTGTTTCATGGAAATCATGGCATTTCCCAGATCCAGGTGACAGACAAGTTGAACACTGCTTGGGCATTGCTCACCTCTGGCTCAGCCGGAAGGCACTGCTGGCCTCCTCACTTCCTAGTTCTCTGTTAGGCTCTCTCCTCGATCTAGTAAATGTCCGTCTTTTTAGTAAGTAATGCTGTCTCATTTGGCTCCTTACCAGCTATTACTATAGGCATTAGTCATTGTGTTGTATATAATCATGGTCGCATAATAATGGTAGCTAAATCGTAGATGTAGATTTCCTTTAGAATTTATACTGCATAACTAGAGGAAAAGTGTTGGTTTGGGATAAGCTTCAAAGATGCTAGTCATTACACTGCCTTAAACTCGTCACTTGCTACTTAATATCTGTGCTCTCTACATGATTAGTATCTACTACTTATTAAGTCATTTTGATTGAGTGAGGGATAACCTTGGTGTTTTGTGATCTTTATATTTTAAAAATTGTTTTACAGTGTGTGTGTGTGTCAGTGTGCTTATGTCATGGTGCACGGGTAGAGGTCAGAGAACAACTTGTGGAAGTTGGTTCCCTCCTTCTGTTATACAGACCCTGGGGTTCAATCTCAGGTTGGCTTGGTGGCAAGTGTCTTTATACTTTGAGCAATACTATGAGCTGGCCCATTATTTTTTTAATTTTTTTCTTATTATGTTTCTTTTTTAATATATACATTTATATTATTACACATTGGTAAAGTAAACTACATGCAGCAGGAAGACCCACGAGACAATCAGAAATTATATAAATGTTACATTCATAGTGATTTGGCTATTTCTATTTGTCAAACTTGAAGTAAACATCTTTCCTATCTTGTTGGTCTAAATTTCTGAATGGAGATTAATATCTATCATATCTCATCTCTATTAACTTAAAACATCTATCTTGGTCTAAAAACATCTTTACTCCTGACCTATTAAGCTTAAATGACAGACTAAACTATCTGGTCTTCAAACCCATTAGAGACTTGAGAAGAGATAAAACTTAAATACTTGAGTGAACCCAGAGTTCAGGTTAGGAGCTTCCAAAAGGAAAAAAATGGCTGAAACAGTTTTCTGCCTGAACAGTCACCAACACTCTCTATAACATTGGAGCATCATCTTCAGCCTTCTGGCCCAATATCTCTGACAGACATATTTGCGAGGCAGAAACTGTTGAGGACTTGCTTACCCTCTCTTGGCAGAGTTCGGCCATCGACTCTGCCTGCATCTAAACTTGCCCATTTTTAGGCAGAATTCTATCTGTGGCAGAAATGAGGACATTTTGCCCAGTGGCTGATTTGCCACATTTGAAGCCATCGCCATAAGGAGGTTCTTTGATGCTCGTCTTCTTCTTTGAGGCAGGCTGGGTGTTCCCAGGAGTTAACTTGTCTTACTGTCAAAGAATCTTTAGAATAATAAAAATACTTTAATGCCATGTTCTGTAGGTCTCCGAGGTTTTTGAAGAATTTTTTTATGTTATAGTGGAGTTTATTTAATGAGCATGGGGGGAGGGGTGAGAGAGAGACAGACAGACAGAGGAAGATTAAGGAGAGGAGAAAGGAGAGGGTTTTGAGGTTTTTTGTTTGTTTGTTGTTTTGTTTGTTTTATTTTTGGGTGGTTTTTTTTGTTTTTGTTTTTTTTTAGAGGGAGGGTCTTGTGTAGACAGGCTGCTTTCAAACTGATAGTGAAGGGTAGCACAGAACTCCTAATCCTCCTATCTCCTGCTGGGGTTACAGATGCACTACCACCATTACCAACATCATACTCCTGAGCTCTCTAAGAAGCTATAATGGGGGTTGGGGGTATGGCTCAATGGCAGAGCTCCTGCCTAGTATGTGCAAGGCCTTGGTTTCGATCCGTAGTAACTTTAGTTGGGTATAGTGCTGTGTGCCTGTAATCTCAGCACTTGGGAGGTAGAGATAGGAGGATCAGAAATTCAACGTCATTCTCTGCTATGTAATGAGTTCAAGGCCAGCCTGGGACACATGTGACCCCATCCAAAAACAAACAAAACAAAACAGCTCTAGTGATAGAAAATGCATTGCTGAGTTTGAACATAAAGTGTCAGCAAGTGTGTACCACATAAAGTAAAAAAAATAACATTGTTTTATTTTTTAAAAATTTGTCATGTGTGTATGCATGCATCACTGGCACATGTGTGAAAGTCTGAGAACAACTTTTGGGAGCTAGTTCTCTCATTCTCCCATGAGTTTCAGGGGTTCAATTCTGGTCATCAGGGTGTCCCTTCAAACTCACTGTGTAACTCAGGATAACCTTGACCTGATTCAGATCCTAGGGCCTCCACCTCCAACACCCCCACTTGCTGATGTGCACCAATATATTCTACTTATTTATTTAGACAGTGTTTTACTCTGTAGTCCAGGTTGGTCTAGAACTCGCTATCTCAATATAAAGCCTTGAACTCTTGGCAGTCTTCTTGCCTCAGTGTTAGGATTACAGGTGTGAGTTGCCATGCTTACCAAATCTGTGTTTTTAAGGATGGAAAGTTAGTTATAGCCTCAAGATTCTGGTTAGTACGTAAGTGAATACTGGGGTATTCTGGAGGACTTTCTCAGTATAAGAAAAAAAAGAACTTTAAGTCTATTGCAAATAAAGTTCCTTTGTGAGCATAAATGCTGACAGGATGCTTTTGTGTTTCTTTATGTTTAGTTGGCTTTTAAATGACCTTTACTTTTGTTCAGGTTCAGACAGCCAGCTTGTAAAGAGACCCGGGTTGCTTCTTTTTCTGTATTATCAAACTAGAAGAGACTTAATAATTACTGTGTATTTCATCTTTCCACAGCTTAGTTCTAAGAAATGAAGGAGAGATACATCAAAGTGGAGTTTGATTGGGGGCTGTTTTACTCCTCATGAAATACTTAGCAATCTCTGTAGATAGTTTTGATTTAACAGCTAGGGGCGGGGAGAGGACTGCAATTGTCATTTGGTAAGTAGCAGACAGAGCTGCTGCTAAAGCTGCTGTAGACCCAAATGTCAGGAATGCTGAGGTTGTGAGTAAACCCATAATAAACAAGGACAAATCATGGACGTTGTCTCTGTGCTAGTGGGGCTTAAGGTTTTGTTCCAGGGTAGTTTTTATTGCTTTCTGACTTTGGGATCCTGGTGAAAATTTTCAGTGAGATAACTGAGACAGTATAATTTTAGCCAAAGCCCCCATGGGATAGGATTGTTTAGAGCCCAGACTAGAGTTGGGTGGCTGGTGGCTGCCATTACATCAGAGCAGATCTGTTAGGCTGCCTCTCTGTCTTCGAGGTTAGTGACACCAGAGGCATTAGATTACTCACCTACAATTACACACTGTAACCTAAAAGTATCCCGTTTTTTTTGTTGTTGTTGTTGGTTGGAAATTTAATAACCGTGTATGTAATTTAGTAAAACCATCGGGAACTCAGTCTGAAAACAAAAGGAAAATATAACAATCATAACTTTTTCCTGTAGCTCACCTTGATATTGTTTCTTTTGTTTCTTTCACACAACTCTTGAGACATTTCATATGCACAGGAGATTGCATTTTTTAAAATTGTATTTTGATTTATTTATTTATTCACTTTACATTCCCATCGGAGCCCTTCTCTCCTCAGTCCCTCCCTCCCTGTTCCTCAGAGGAGGGGAGCCCCCTAACCCACCCCAGCTCATCAAGTCCATCATTCTTGAGCTTTTAGTTTCGTTAAACTCTTCATTGAAAGGATGAGTTCATGTTATCAGTCTCCTAACACTAATTCTTCTTGTGGTCTAAAGTGAATTTACGGATACCTGTTAGAAGCTAGCGTCAGCTGCTGAAGGGTCTTTCCTCTTTCTGCATAGAAGTCATGGGAGGCAAGCCGCTCCAGCATTGGCAAGTGGCACCTCCAGTATTATATAGGTCTCCTTGCTAGCCTGGGCATGGGAACCCTTGGCTTTTAGCAGAGGTCCATTGGCATAGAACTCAGGCTGATTAACTGAGATTGGCCCTGATGACTTCATAGCTCCCTGGCACTTTTCTGGTGACTGGCACCTGCAAGGTTTAATTTCTGCTTCCTTAATAATCACCAGCAGCTTCCTGCTCTTCTCTGGCCTCTGCTTCTACTTCCCTTCCTCTTACCTCGGCTCCTCTTAAAGTGTTCATTGGCTGTTGCCAAAAGGACTTCAGGTACCGGTTTTTGTTGAGACAGCATTAAGCAGCCAAGGTGCATGCAGGGCAGCCTGGGTACATATGGAGGGCTGTCTAGGAACATGGTACTGTGTGCAGCCAAGATTGCTTAGGGGCAGGTATCCGCTCTGACCAGGGCAGGATCCCGGTAGGTGATAGGTGAATGAGATCCCAGGCAGAATTCCATTGGCTTGTATGCAGGTCTGTGGGTGCATCCGGTGGGTGATTCTGAGATCTCCTCAAGCAGGCACTTTGGCTGGGCCTCTGGTTCTACTGTTTCTTCAACTATCAAATGGTTGTAGGTGTTTTTGCACTGAGGAGCCAGACTCTGGGTGCCAGAAACCAGATGCTGATCCTATTGCCAGCAGCTTGTATCGGAACCCTGTAGCCAAGCTTTTGGGCTACTTTATTGGGTTCTACCACTCTTCACCCCCAATACCTTCCAACCTTCCAACACTAGGTAGGCAAAAAAGGAAAGAGGGAAGTGGGAAAGATTTAGCTTTGTCACAGGTGGAAGCAGTCTTGGTGGGCTTTACCCTTGGGGCACCCCATGAATACCTTGTGACAGATTGAGTGGAGCCCTGCTGGGCCTGGAATTCAGGAAGCAGACCTAGGAACCCCACCTGGACTATTGTCTTTCTAATTGACCCTCACCGGGAGAAGGAGACCACCCTTACAGGTTTGTAAAATAAAAGGTAGATTATTGAATCTACTAACTTCAAAAATCCTACATTGGTATTATAGATTGATAAAAATTTAAGACTTCAACTTGATAAGAACTTAAATTGTATATTGTCATTCATTTTTGCCTTATGTATTGTATATGTTGACAAAATATTATATATTGTATGTTAGAAACTTAAGTTCATTTTGTTCAATGTTTATTTAATGTATTATTCATGTACCTCTAATGTCTTATAAAAACTGTTCAAGAAGATCAGGGATAAAAGTTGGTATTTAGTTACATAGAAATCCTACTAGATATTAACTTAATTTGTCATAGAACAGGTTTGTTTAATTCCTTGTATATGTCTTCAAAAAAATAAATTGATAACTGTAAAAATAGATAGCGTTGGTCTTCAAACTCTTCAGAGATCCACAGAATATGACATTTAACGATGAGGGCTTTCTTGACAGAGAGACATCTGCTCCTGGCCGCTTCTCCATTTACATCATTGAAGATGGGGGCGTCAAGAGATGCAGGTGACAAAATGGTCACTGGACAGAGAAACTGCTCTTATCTCTACTGCTGATGACAGGCTGACTGTCTACAATAATCAACAGTGATGCTGGAAAGTTGACTGTCCAGTTTTAAAGAGACTAGATGGACCAGACCGTCGGATTTCCGGCTTCAAAAAGCAGTTTATTAAATGTTTTGGGCCAATAAGGCTGAAGACTGATTGCCCCAATGCAACTTGGAAGTTGCCCGCCAACACTTCCTTTATTAGATAGATTTTCCTTCTTGGTTCTCTGATGGGATTAAAGACTAGATAGCCACAGTGTTACTTGAAGCTTTAGTTTAAAAATTAAAAACACATTTATAGATTGATAATTACAATTTCTCATTTTAAAAAAGACTCTCTTTGGTAGGATAGTGAAATACTTTCTCTCAGGTTAACAAATATAAAAGGACTTGGTTATATACTTGATACCTGATGATTATGTATATATGTATATGTGTGTATATAGTTCTTAAGTTTTTTTAAAAGAGAAGGGGGATGTGTGGGAAAGATTAAGCTTTGTCACAGGTGGAAGCAGTCTTGGCGGGCTTTACCCTTGGGGCACCCCAGGAACACCTTGTGACAGACTGAGTGGAGCCATGCTGGGCCTGGAATTCAGGAAGCAGACCTGGGAACCCCAACTGGGCTATTGGTTTTCTAATTGACCCTCAACGGTAGAAGGAGACCGCCCTTCCCATGTGGCTCAGGCAGGTGGGAAGGAGAGAACAACAGGTTCAGCCCGGGCTTAAGCGCGTGTGGAACAGCGGACAGGCTAGACCAACACGCGGGCCAGAGAGACACCTAAAAGACCCGTCCTGTGAAACGGATACCGGAAGGTTCACTCTTTTGTCCCTTTAACCTTTTTTCCTTCTTGTGTAAGCTAGTTGGGTTGTATAATAAAGTTTAATTGTTAAAAAGCAGAACCAACATCGGGTGTAGATCTCATTAGACTACTTCCTGCCCATTAAGTGTGCTGAGCTCCTTGGGGCAAATTTCATCTTGGCGGACAAGATATCCAATTTCTTCTTTGCACAAGGCCTCTAGACAAACTGCAACAGCAGGGAGAGTGGGATCAGCTTTGGAGTACCTCCAGCCACTCCCTGAGCTCTGGATTTATAGCTCCAGAGCCCCCAACATTCCAAACATAAACTATCAGCAGCTGGCAAAAATCACGCCCCTCCTAGAGCAGGAGACACCATAGTTATCAGCTGTGGATAATCTGAAGCTGTCTCATAGCCCACATCTGGGATTTAAACAAAAAACACAGGCACATAGCTGGGTTTTGAAAAGGAACAAAATTCTCCTTACAGCACTCAGCATCGGGGATCAGCTTGGAGCGCAGAGGTTAAGGTCAAGGTCAACCTGAGAGTACAGACAGGACCCAGGTACAAGCTGTACTTCAGGCCTGGTGCCATCACCATGTTGGTGCAGCTGCCAAGCACTAGACAGCTCTTAGTATACCCAAGGATTGGCATGTGGAGCAAACGGGTCTCAGGCTAGAGGGAGTAGTCTTGTATAGAGCTGAAATTATAGGTGTTAGCCACCATGGTGTTCTGATATACCTGTACATAGTCAAGTGATAACCAGTCTTGCTTTGAGTGGTTTCAGGTTCCCCACTCTTGACAACTTAACCTGTTCAGAAACTTGGCTTAATCCTTATTTTGTGGTAAAGTACCTAAGATTACGATTTTCTTTCCCTAACTAATATATTTAAAAGTGTGATTTTATAGAGAATATTGTTTGTTTTGAGATAGGATCTCACTACATAGTTCTGGCTGTCCTGAACTTGCTATGCAGACTAGGTTGACCTTGAACTCAAAAAGATCTGCGTGCCTCTGCTGTCCAAGTGCTGAGATTAAAGGCCTGAACTACCACATCTTTAAAGAGTAAAATTTATTCTTTGAAAATATCTTACTTTTTTTGTTTTTGTTTTTGGTGTGTGTGTGTGTGCTTATGGGTGTCCTGCCTGCATATATGTATATGCATCACCTGTGTGCCAGGTGCTCAGGGAAGCTAAAATAAGGCATCAGATCCCCTGGAACTGGACTTACAGATAGTTATGAGCTGCCATGTGGTTTCTGGGAATTGAACCTGGGTCCTCTGGAAGAATGGCCAATGCACTTAACTACTGAGCCATCTCTCCAGCCCTCCAGTCCAGTATATAATATTTTTTATCTTAATCCACCCAGCACTCTTCCCTCTTACTTCCTCCAGGACCCCTTCAGCTAATATTTCTCTTGACTGTGTTGTCTTCTGTTTAGTGGAGTGCAATTAGTGCTGACCATATGGTCATTAGCATGGGCCACCCACAGGGACATGGCCAACCTACTAGCAGCCACATCCCCAAAGAAAAGTGACTGTTCAGCTGTTGTCAAGTGCCGTGTCTCCCCAGCTCAGAGTAGGACCTCAGGAGTTCTTCCCCATTCTATGCTGGAATTTAAAAATATGTATAAAATTTATTTATCTAAAATTTATTTTACGTGTGTGTGTGTGTGTGTGTGTTCTTCAAAACCAGAGGAGGGCATCCGATCTGCTGGAGCTGGAGCTGCAGGTGGTTGTAAACTGTTTAGCAGTGTTGGAAGTGGAACTCTGGTCCTCTTCAAGAGCAGGGAATGTTCTTAACTCTTGAGTCATCTCTCCAGCCCTATCAGTTGATGCTCTTGATTGGTTTTGTGTGTGTGTTTGTGTTTGTTTGTTTGTTTGTTTTTCAGGACAGGGTTTCTCTATGTGGCCTTGGCTGTCCTAGACTTTGTAGACCAGGCTGGCCTCAAACTCACAGCACTCTGCCTGCCTCTGCCTCTGCCTCCCAAGTGCTGGGATTAAAGGCGTGCGCCACCACACCCAGCTCAGTTGATGCTCTGAAAGGGAAAATGGAATAAGACTCTACAACAAGAAGGGTCTTTGATCTACAGTTATCTCTTGGCTTGAAATTAAGGTATTTGTTTAGGAGCTGTGATGTGTTTAAAACACTTATGGTCCTGATTTTTAGTTAGGAGTTTCTTAACTGTTTACCATGTGATACTCAAAGAGAATGGGTGGTAGGATGTTGCTAACTAATATTTGTGATCCCAGAGCTCTGTCAGTCTTCACTCTGTCAAACTAGACAGCAAATAGGCCATTTGTTTTAGATATAAGAAAACCACTTAGAGTTGCTAAGGTAGACATAACACCACAGTGACATGCTGAACGCTTGATACAAACGTGTATAAAATTAGAGTGTGTAAGTTCTACAATATAGAACTTGGCATAAATAGGCCCTGCCAAATGTCATATGTTTTGATAACTGATCCTTGAAATGTAGGAGACAAAGGGAAGTAATGCATTTAAGTCACCCTGTTCCTTCTCTTGCTGAGTGGTCTAGGTGTCCTCCCATGATGTTCTTATAACTGGGTAAACACTAAGGCTAAGCTGTGTGTAGGGAGCTGTTCCTAATGCAGATTGTGAATGGTGAGAAGTACGTCTGCCTGTTTATAGCTTTAGATTACATAACTAATGAACTCTGAAATAGTTGAGTGTACCCAGTAGTAAGTCTCTTTTATTAACTTCTATTTGACATGCAAAATAATAGGTCTCGTTACTTTATAATGTGAGTGTGTGTACCTACATGCCATAGCATATGTGTGGGAATCCGAGGACAATCTGCCAGATATGATTTTCCCCTTCTACCATATTTGTCCCAGAAATCAAACAGGTTCTTGGCCTTAGCAGCAAGTGCTTTCACCCTGTGAGCCGTCGTGCCTGCCTAAAATAATGGGTTTCAGTGAATTTTTATTTTTAAAAATTTACATTTCTCTCTCTCTCTCTCTCTCTCTCTCTCTCTCTCTCTCTCTCTCTCTCTCTCTCTCTCTGAGACAGGGTCTCACTGTGTTGCTCTGCTTGGCCTGGAACTCTCTATGTAGAACAGGCTGGTCAAATTCACAGACAGATCTGCCTGCCTCTGCCTCCTGAGTGTGGGGATTAAAGGCATGTGCCATAACGTGGATGATGAGGATGGTGAGTGTATGTATGTGCACACCTGTGTATGCATGCTAGGGGTGGATGTGTGGAGGTCAGAGGACAACCTACAGGGTGGATTCTCTCTTTCCACCGTGTGTTCTGAGGATGCAGCTTAGGTTGTCAGCTTGGCAGCAAGCACCTTTATCTACTCAGCCATCTGGATGGCCCACAGTTTTTATATGTATCATTGTGCTCATTCTTACTCCCCTCTACTATTTTGCCTGTCCCATGTCCTCTCTCCCACTATCACCCCAAATAATAATCTCCCCTTTGCTTTTTTGCCCCCCACATATTGTGGGCATGTAGTTAATTGTCGATTCTGCTTATGGGAGAAAATAAGATGTTTTGTTTTTTCATCCATTATCTCTCTTGTTCCCCCCTCCCTTTAGACCCCACTGCTGCCCTGACCAGGGACATCCCCATATTCTCTAGTGGTAACATGAACCATGGACATCAACACCGACCCCTGCCCCTGCTTAGCCACGGACCCAGGCATGGCTCTCAGCGGCAGGTCAAGCTGGGACCTCACCGTGGCCCCAGCAGTGGGCTGGCCACTCATAACAGGCTACTCCTCTTCATTTTGGAGTCTCCAGGTCCATCTTTCTTTATAATGCTCAAGCTGCTTCACTTGTCTTTTTCATCCATCTGACCACCACATACGTTGTGCAAGCTGGCCATGCAGCTGGTGGGCCCCTAAGTGACACCCTCCATTCGTGATGCGTGGGTTAGAGGCAAGCAGGTGTCTATGATCTGCCTGTGCTGTGCGCTGGAGTACAGACTAGGTAGCATTGGCAGTCTACAGGTCTTTGTCTGTCTTCCTCCCCCTGCACTGTGCTGCCTGGATTTGATTTGATTTTTATGAGTCCCAGGTATAAGATAACTTTGGCCATCAAGCTAGGATGATTAGAGACATGCCATCTGCTCTGCCCTTGACTGATGTCTTTGCCCACTGCCATTGGGGTGGGTTGTTTTTTGTTTTGTTTTGTTTTGTTTTTGTTTTTGTTTTAGTTATTTAAAAAATGTCATTGAAATTTTGGTGGGGAAATGCATTGAATCTATAGAACATTTTTAGTAATGTGACTATTCACAGTATTCTGCCAATCTGTGAGCATAGGCTGTCTTTCCATCTTCTAGTGTCCTCTATTCCTCCAGAGATTTTAGATTTTCATTTATAGAACTTTCACTTCATAGTTTAAATTTATTCCCAGGTATTTTTGAGTACTTATTTGTTTACCGTTTTTTAAATTCTTATTTTTGAGACACATTCTCACTCTGTAACCTTGGCTGACTTGGATCTTATTGTGTAGAGCAAGCTGGTCTTAAACTCAAAGAGATCTTCCTGCCTTTGCCTCCTGAGCGCTGGAATTAAAGGTGTGTGACACCACATTTGGCCTGACAGACTATTTGTGTATATATGAGTATTTCACCAGTATGTATATATGTGCATGCAGTGCCTAGAGAGGCCAGAGGAAACATTGGGTTCCCTGGGAGTGGAATTGCAGACTGTGTTGACTGGGTGCTGGGAACCAAACCTTGGACCTCTGCAAGAATAGCAAGGATTTTAACAGCTGAGCCATTTCTTCACCCTCCTACCATTTATTTTTTGAGAATGTTGTGGGTAGCATTTTTTTTAAAGCAATCTCATTCTTGGCAAGTTCATTACTGAAATATAGAAACACTGTTTTTGTAAGTTTTATATTTGCTATTTGCTGAAAGTATCAGGTCTAAGACTTTTCTGGTAGAATCGTAGGATCTTTTTGTCCTGCTGGATCATGGACTCTTGCAAGTAGGAGTGACTGCTAGAGCTATGAGGCATGTGGAAGGAGTGAAAGGTCCAAACAGAAAAAGAAAACTCAAGTCATTCCGATTATAATTCTCATTTTAATTTTGTTAATTCAGGTCTTCTCTTTCAGTTAACTTGACTATTTTTTGTTGTTTTTGTTCAATTTTTATTTAAATAATTTATTCAGATTACATCTCAATTGTTATCCTCTGGGCTACAGTCTAAGACTCTGTTCAAATCATTTATTTTCTTCTGTAGTCATGTTAAAATTTGCTTTGTGTCTTAGAATGTGATATTTTCTAGAAAGGTTTCATGTACTATTAAGAAGAATGTGTATTTTGTATCTACTGGATGGAATATTCTGTAGGATCTTAATTAATTTCATCTATGGTACTACTAAATATCTCTTTGTAGGTTTATGAACAGTATACTTTCAGATCCAGGAGGAAATACCTTTAGTTTAGTGGAAATTACTACATTCCTGTTTCCTCCTTCTCACAGATTTTTTAAACAGGGGTTAAGATATAGCTCAGTGATTTAATGTTTTCCTAGCCTGTATAAGACTCTAATCCACAGTACTTGGAACAGAGGAGAAAAAAAGGACAAAAAAGCATGACCATGCTGGTGCATATACAGTGGAGAAATTGGGGTGCGGTGGTGCAATCGAAAGGTTGAATAGAAGATTTGCTGTATTAACATGTGAGTAAACACAGAGAAGATTTCCAAAGTGCCAGGCAATTATCCATGCTTTGCTGTCCATTCCTCACCCCAACATATACCTTTATCCTTACAGTTCACAACTCCATATTTGAGAATATCAGAATGGTCCTAAGGCCAGTGTCCAGGTATGAGGAAGAGTGTGTAGACAGAAGAAGACTATATTTGCCTCCTATTTGACCCACAGTCTCCTCAAGTCATGGAAAGTGTGTAAATGTAATTAAAATTACCTCTGAAAATATCAGAAAAATGTATTTAGCCATTTTTTAGAAGTGATAGACAAACACTCAAAGTGCAGTGTAGTTGCAGTTGGTGTAAGGCACAGCTATGTTGTGATTATAATTAGGAAAACAACAAAGTAATTACATTATTTTTTTTTCAGAGAGAAAATATATAGTTAGTCAAGGGGTGGGGTGGGGATTGGAGGTTAGCAATAAAAGCATAGAAAAGGAAGTCAAAGGCCGACATAAACTGATCTTCTTGGCATTGCCTAGAAAAGAGGGAACCTGGGTGCCTAGACACCCGATTCTGAGATGTTGTATATACTTATCCTGGATTACCCTAGTAGTATAGCAGCAGCAACAGCTGCTGCTGCTGCTGCTTCTTCTTCTTCTTCTTCTTCTTCTTCTTCTTCTTCTTCTTCTTCTTCTTCTTCTTCTTCTTCTTCTGTCATCGTCATCATTATTATTTTAATTTCCTGAGACATTTTGTAGTCCAAAATGTTCAATCCTTTTGCCTCTGCCTTTTCAGTGGTTGGATTACAGATGTCTGCTACCATACCTACTTTAAAAAGAAAATGTGTGTGTGTGTGGTATATGTACTTTTTAGCATGGATTTGTGCATATGTGAATATGTGTGTATAAGCTCAAAGTTGACATTTTGGTGTCTTTGTGCTATTGCTCTCCACTCTTGTTTTTATTTATTTATTTATTTATATGGGTTTTTCACTGAACCTGAAACATTGATTTGGCTAGGCTGGCCAGCCAGTGAGCTTCAGGAATATATACCTGTCTCTCTTCCCCCAGGGTGGGTGCTACAGGTGGTGCCACACTTGGCTTTTTATGTGAGTTTCAGAGAGATGATCTCAAGTCCTGGTGCTTGCCCAGCAATCATTTTACCAATGGAGCCATCTTACTAGCCCTCTACCATACCTGCTTATCTGCTTATTTTTATATTCCTATGGTCTGCTTATTAGAAAAAAATTAATATTTTTATGGTACAAGAAAGTCAATAGAAAAGCTTGGTTAGTGCTTGCAAATGAAAGGATTATTACTTACAAGTGACAGGAAAAATTATATAGTACTTTTGCTGTTTGGTTTACTTATGGCACATTTTGTTCATGTGAAGGTGCCTGGTTTTTAGAACAAACCATGTCTAGGATCATGAAGAGAAGGTAGCATATTCTGTATCACTCAGCTCTTGATATTTACTCAGCTTCCCCTCACCCATGTTGTGAAGTCTGAGCAGTATTTATTTTTTATATAAAAAAATTTCAAGTAATATATTTTGATCATGTTTTCCCTTCCTTCAACTCCTACCACCTTTCTACCCACCCAAATTTGTGTCCTGTCCCACCCTGTTTCTGTTTGCCCAAAACTAAAATCAAAACCAAGAAGCAAAAGACCAAAAAGGAAAAAAAAAAAATACGCTGAAGCTAAACAAAAAGAACCCAAAAGTCCACAAAAAAGCAAAAACAAAAGACAGACACAAAGAAACAAAAACCATAGAAAAAACAAACCACCATGGAGTTTGTTTTATGTTGGCCACCCACCCCTGGGCATGAGACCTATCCTGGAGTGGATTAATAGATCCAATGAAAATCCACAGGAGAAAACTGGTTTTCCCCTTACCAGCAGGTGTCAATTGCAGAGAGTTCCTTGGTTAGGGTAGGACTTTGTGTTTACTTTCCCCTCTCAGTGTTAGGAGCGCATCTGGCTTGAATCCGTGTTGTGCAGGCCGCCACAGTCTCTGAGTTCATATGTGCATCAGTTCTGCTGTGTCTGGAAGACACTGATCCCTTAGGGTCATCTGTCATCCCTGGCTCTTAAAGTCTAATCACCTCTTCTTCCACATAGATCCCTGAGCCTTGAGGTGGAGGTTGGAAGTTGGGATAGAGTTTGATGAAGACATCTCACTTAGGACTGAGTGCTACAGGGTCTCTTGTTCTCTGCGCATTGTTCAGCAGTGGCTCTCTAGGTTAGTTCCCATCTATTGCAAGAAGGAGCTCTTCTGATGAGGGTCGAGCAAGGCACTGAAGTATGTGCTTTTCTCAGGGTTTGCCCGCTCGGAGTCTCAGGTTCTGCTTCCTTCAGGAATGGCTAGAGCACGTAGAGCGAGGTCCATGTGCGACACTCCCAAGTTCTAAAACCAGTGGTGATATTACAGTGTTACAGCACTCCAGTTAACCTGTTGTGCTAACAGCAAAGGGTGTGGGCAAATAGCCGTGCCTGGTCGGTTCATGGACGGAATGCAGGTCTACTGGATGCTCTGTGGCAATCAGCAGCTTGAGGTGGTCAAGTGGGCTTCAGCAGAGACCCCAGGATCCAAAGGCAAATCCTTCAGGGAGGAGGGGAGTCCTTCATTCCCCAGAATAAATGACAAGTCTCAGATGGTGGAGTGATCAGGGATTATAAACCTTGGGCAGTGGGAGGGTTTCGGGGGTGAATGTGTTTGATTTGTGGGGTTAGGGGTGCCAGGGATAGATACTTCATTTACATGCAGCAGCACAGTCCTATCATTAGAAGGGAACGAAGCACTCAATGACCCTGTGGGCAGCGGAAGATGGGGAAGAGCTCCAGGCACAGTTAGAGGTATGGAAAATGGTCATTGGTTGAAAGCTAAGGTACCAAGACATCTCATTAACATGGGGGAGGATAGTTCCAGGAATCCCCAGTTGCACACTGAATGAGTTTGTTATCTGGAAAGGGTTGGGCCTGTAATCTCCCTGAGGGCTGCATGACACTCCTTAGAGGATCCTGGGTTTTCCCCATATCAGGTGGAGAGGAAGGAACCCAGCTGAGAAAGGGAGTCCATCATTTAGCACCAAGCTCAGGTGCTTTCTGGGAATGCCTGACTTGACCTTAACAGCAAGGTCCAACCATGACCTAGTCAGTCTCAGATTCTTGGCCACTTTAGTGATGCCAGGTATGGGTTACATCTTATGGAATAGCCCTGAAATCCAAGTTTTAAAAAGCAGTTGGTTACTCCTACACAACATTTGCGCCACTATTGCAGTCTATCTATCATGCAGACAGGTTGCTGTTGCAGACCTCGACATTTATATTTATAGCTGAGTGATACTGATGATTAGCTTTATTCTCTGGTATTATACAGAGAACCTTCCAGCACCATGAATACTTGTTAGTAGGGGTGAAGCTTCTAGTTAGGCACCAACTCTATGTCTCTGTATTTGATGACATAAATAAGTATAGTCTTCAGCAATGGGACCTTAGCATCACATTGCCTCCCCATAGCAACTGATAGACTTGGCAATAGCGTGTGATAAAGCCTAAGTCTTTGTCTTGGTTATTGTTCCATTGATGTGAGGAAACACCACAATCAAGGGAATTTATAAAAGGAAGCATTTAATTGGGCACTTGCTTACAGTAGCAGAGGGTGAGTCTATGATTATCATGGCATGGTAGAGAAGAGTGGCAGCAGGCAGGCATGGTGTGGAAGTAGTAGCTGAGAGCTTACATCTGATCCACAAGTTGTAGGCAGACAGACAGACAGTGGGGGGGGGGGGGGAAGAGAGAGAAACTAAGAGACTGAGACTGGGCCTGTAATGTTCTTTTGAAGCCTTATAGTTGACCCTCAGTGGCACACCTTTTCCAATAAGGCCACCCCTCCTATTCCTTCCTAAAACAGTCTACCAACTAGGGACTAAGTGTTCAAATATATGAGCCTACATGGGTCTCTCTCATTCAGCCACCGCAATCTTTTTTTACATTCCACTGCTTTGATTCTTTCCTCCATCCTCTCTATAATGTGTGGATGAATCTGGCATGTATTCTCAAAGCCACCCTTGTTCCAAAGCATTATAGAGACTTCACCAGTGTCTGTGATTGATGGACTAGAGGAAAATACCCGCCCTTACAAATATCATCAGCTGAGGTGTCTCACAGAGAGGTATTTTTTCCTCTCCCTTTCTGGACTGCCTATTCAGGATGGCCCTGATCCCTCATCAGTCCCAGAATATAGTTACCTAGTTCTATAAAGAAGAGTAGAGGCCTGGAGAGATGGCTCAGTGGTTAAGAACACTGTGTGCTCTTCCAGAGGTCCTGAGTTCAATTCCTGGCAACCATATTAGTGGCTCACAACAATATGTAATGTGATCTAATGCCCTCTTCTGGCATACAGGTGTACATGCAAATAGAGCACTCATACAACAAATAAATAAAGTCTAAGTAAGAAAGAAAGAGAAAGAAAGAAAGAAAGAAAGAAAGAAAAAGTAGAAGAGTACAATGCGGTTAGAGAGATGACTCAATGGTTAAGAGCACTGGCTGTTCTTCCAGAGGACCTTGGTTAAATTCCTAGCAGCTTACAACTGTCTGTCCAGTTCCAGGGGATCTGACACCCTCATACATATAGACATACATGCAAGCAAAACACCAATGCACATAAAATAAAAATAAACAGAGCATTAAAAGAAAAGGGGGGAAAAAAGAGCACAATAAACAAGGAAACTAGTAAAGTCCAGGTAAAGAAACAGTAGATCAGGACTTTGTTCCCTTAGACCTAGTTGTGTGTTCTGTGATAGGTGACAGAGACAGACATACCTAAGACTTTAGCAGATGCAAGAACTTTGTATTCTTTTGAACCTCAGCTACAAACTGAAAATGAAATATAAGAGATAATAGAATAGCAGTTGGCCAGAGAATACGAGCAGCAAGACACACAAGGGCTGCTTAGCTGCTGAATATGCAGGCCTCCACTCTAATTGTCACCAGGGATGCCAGGTGAGCATGTACCCAAGCCTTCCACTGTGGAGCAGCTAGACCTGGAAAAGCCAGTCTTGCAACACCATTCCTACACCGGTTACATTATACCCAGCCTGGAACAATCAGGCCTTGAAACCCATCTCATACTTGGAGAGTGAGTCTCTGCAGGCATTGCATTGAATTCTTTTTAGGGTTGATTCTAAAATCAGCCTCATTTATATTCATTTTTTAAGTGGGAGAAAGGAATGGAATCACTGTGCCAAGGAGGGTGCAGCTAAAAAGAGCAAGAGAGCATCAGGGTTTATATGGCTTCAGTTTGTTTTACTTTTACAGTAGTTCACAGTACACCTGTTACAAAGGTGTCTCAGTGTGAGTAATGGAGGAACAAAGTGGAGACCTGATCTACAGAGTGAAGTCCATCATAGCCTGAAGTTTTCCATAATATAGTCCCTGTTAGATCCATCCTGAGTATCCACCTTCATTCTATTCCTGTCTAACCTCCAAACCTGTTCTTTTCTTTCTTCCTTCCTCCCTGGCTCCCCGTCCCCCAGGCTCTCACTCTGTAGCTCCGGCTGGAACTCACCATATAGACATCGAGACCAGGCTGGCTTCAGACTCCCAGAGCTTCACCTGCTGCCGCCTCCCCAGTGCTGGGATGAAAGGCCCACACCACCATGCCTGACTCCCAGCTGCTAATTTTTGACACTTGAGTCCCACATACACAATTTCCTTCTTCACTTAGAAGGAACTCTATCTTAGAACTCTGTTTTAGAAATACCTGTCCTGGATCCTCTAGGCAAAGTCTAGAATTTATATTTTTTGTCCGATGTTTATTTGTTAAGGATTTATTTTACAAAATGTCATGGTTCCTTGATTTGACTGGCTCCTCATCAAATTAATCTTGATATGAGGAATTGCTCTATCACTTTTAAGTAAATGTCTGGATATTTGAATTACTATTCCATTTTTGCTTGCGATAGTCACAACTATATCTACAGCAGATCAACCATGTTTAGTGTTCAGAAAGTAGATGGAATAAGGAAAGAATTAAAAATGTCTTTCTCAGGTATATTTGAGTAGACAAAACAGAATTGTAAAAACTATAAGCAGTCTCTAAGGTGTATTCTTTCTTAGCACCAAACTTTGATATTATTTAAAGAAACATTAATTACTGAAGTATACAGAAACTAATTAATGGTGCTATTTTGGTTATTTAAATTTTTGTTTTGTTTTTCGAGACAGAGTTTCTCTCTGTAGCCTTGGTTGTCCTGAACTTGCTTTGTAGACCAGGCTGGCCTCAAACTCAGTAATCTGCCTGCCTCTTCTTCCCAAGTGCTGGGATTAAAGGCATGCTCCACCATGCCCAGCAAAAAAAAAAATTTAAGAAGCATTGTACTTATTACTGTTGTGCTTGGGGCATGTGTGTGGAGGTCAGAGCTCCTTTGTGGAGTTTGTTCCCCTTCACTTTCCTGTGGGTTTTGGATGGAATTGAGGGCTGCCTGGCTGGTGTGCTGTGCTGCTGTGAGTGAGAATGCCCTATGTTTGAGGGCTTGGTCTCCGGTTGGAGGCTGTTTGGGCCGATTAAGAGATGTTGCTTTTCTGGAGAAAAGCTGGCAAACTTTGAAGTTTTAAAAGACTTGACGATTTTGAGCTTCTGCCTCCTGTTTGTGGGTGAATGGAAGCTCTCAGCTTTACTTGCTGCCATGCCTTTGCTCCACCATCCTAGACCCCAACCCTCTGAAACCACCAGCCTAATTCAACATGCTCTTTCATAAGTTACTTTGGCCGTGGTATTTTGTTACAGCAACAGAAAACTAAGACATGTGGCATTGCCTTTACCTGCAGAGCCACCTCACTGTCCTTAGTTATTTGGACTCTTATTCTTTAAAGAGCTGAGAACATTAACTAAGAAATAGACTAGAAAATCTGGGAATTGCGGCTTATATGTCTTTAATCCTAGCGGTTGAAAGACTGACGAGTGAGGAGCTTGTGAGTTGAAGGCCTGGTCTTTATGGGAGTTCCAGGCCAGGCAGGGCATGCATAGTGAGACCCTGTATCAAAAACAAACCGAAAGATTGGAAATGTTTAAAGCCTCAGCCAGGGGCTGGAGAGGTGGCTCAGAGGTTAAGAGCACTGACTGTTCTTCCAGAGGTCCTGAGTTCAATTCCCAGCAACCACATGGTGGCTCATAACATTCTATAATGTGATCTGGTGCCCTCTTCTGGCCTGAGCACTGTATACATAATAAATAAATCTTTAAAAAAAAAAAAAAAAAAAAAAAAAAAAAAAAAGCCTCAGCCAGGCAATGGCAGCACCCACCTTCAATCCCACCACATGGGAGGCAGAGGCAGGTGGATCTCTGAGTTCGAGGCCAGCATGGTCTACAGAGTGAGTTCCAGGACAGCAGGGATACACAGAGAAACCCTGTGGGGTGAAGGGTGGAAATGCTTAAACCTTCATTTAACTTCCTAGGCTATAAATTGATTTATGCTGTGATTTTCTTTATTTCTTAGATATACATAGTATAAAATAGTAGTTTTTTATCCATCAATATTAGTATTTTTCTACTACTTTGTTATAATCATTGGAGCTGTTAAGCTTTAAAGAGAAAATTAGATGATTAATTTATTCTAGTTCAAGAAATAACCAGCTGTCTTAGTTGTCTAAATCATGCTTGGCCATGATGAAACATTTGGGAGGAAGGGTGTGTTGTGCTTATGCTTCCACATCACAGTTCAGCGTAAAGGAAGGCAGGACAGAAATTCAAGCAGGCCAGGGACCTGGAGGCAAGAGCTGTGCAGAGGCCGTGGAGGGTGCTGCTGACTGGCTTGCTCTCCATGGCTCAGGACCAGCAGCCCATGGATGGCCCCACCCACAATGGGCTGGTTCTCCCCCCACCCCCATCAATCACTAATTAAGAAAATACCCCATAGGTTTGCCCACAGCCCAGTCCCATAGAGGCATTTTCTCAACTGAGACCCCTCTTTGATGACTCTAGTTAGTGTCAAGTTGGCATAAAGCTAACTAGAACATTAACCATCCTGTTTGTGCCATCATTCCTTTCAAACAACAAACCAAAAACATTAAAAAAAAAAAAAAGAAAGAAAAGAAAAAAAACCCAAACTGTCCCAAATTAAAAACAAACAGAAACAACCAAAGAAACAAATCTTTAGTATTCTCCCTTATTCTTTTAATGAGAACCACTTAGGTATCTGTGAATCTATTCTGTAAATATCTTGTGAAATCATTTCCAGAGTATATTAGAAAATAAAACAGCCTAGAAGTTAGCAAGTACATACTTTTTACCTCTTTATTTCTTTTGTTCATTCATTCATTTTTCAAGATAGGGTTTCTCTGTGTAGCCCTGGCTGTCAATGGAACTCACTTCAGAGACCAGGCTTGCCTGCTTCTGCCTGTCTAATGATGGGATTAAAGACATGCGCCACCATTACCTGGCAAGTACGTACATTTCAAAGCCAGATTTAATTTTTTTTACAAATGGAGCTGGAGAGGTGGCTCAATGGTTAATAGCACATGTTATCTTGCAGGCACCTGGGTTCGGTTTCTGGCACCCACATGGCTCCCAACCATCAGTGACTCCAGTTCCAGGGGTCCACTGTCTTCTTCTCACTTCCACGGACATTACACACACGCTTGTATAGACACACATTTGAACAAAACACAGACATAAATAACTACATCTAAAATGCTTAAAGCTTTTATTATATGTTTGTTTGTTTATTGTGTGTAGAGGTATGTGCGTGAAAAGGCACAAGTATGGAAGTGAGAGGACAATTTTCAGGAAGTCTGCTCTCTTCTGCTGTGCTTGGCTTGGGGATCACACTCAGATCATCAGACTTGACAGCAAAGTTCTCCCCTCTCAGTCACCCTGCCAGCCTGACCATTAGCTTCTGTATTTCATGAGCCCCTAAAGCCACATGCTTAGATTCCTAATGAAATAAAAAACTTTTACTTACTTATTGTTTTCTTTTATAGGAATATATATGTCCCAGATGTGACTCAGGCTTTATTGAGGAAGTGACAGATGATTCCAGGTATTGTATGAGCTTATGACTAAACCAAACTTTCTAGTATTAAAACTATTTTCTCTTAGTGTTGACTGAGTGAACTGGAAGGAATTTGCTTTGTAGCTTACCCTCTACTGGGAGTAGAGGCTGTGTATGTGTGCAGATGGAAAGGAAAGAAGAAGTGGAAAGAAATGTGATGATATGATTTTATCCACTGTCCCTTATTGTGTCACACCTAGTAAACCTCTGTAGCCATATCAGAATAAATTTACTAAATTTTCATTTGCTTCTTGGGAGTCCTCTTGGATTATTAATTAATTTTTAGTGGCTACTTTGTTGCCTGAAGCTAAATTGCTGTTACACGTATTTGGTGGCTATAGAGTGACTTGGGATAATGATTCTAATGAGGCAAACAGTATATTCTAGCCAGGGAAACTGAGTTGTTTCTCTGCCTAGAGGAGCTATAGGTCCCTTGTTCAGATGGAAGATTAATGTTGCCAAATGCCTTCCTGCTGTTGCAATATTAATAGTTGGATTTGTTTTCTTGGCTTTGTTAAAGGTACAATATTGATAAAAAGAGGAAATGTTTTCTCTAAGTGATAATATATTTCTTGGTTTTTTGTGAATAAAACTGTAAGAACTTAATTCTAGCATTTGACTTGATAAAATACTAACTGCTTGAGGCAAATTTGTAACCTGAAGTCTCTTAATCTTGGAGTGACTTTGGAGGTTTATGCCAGTTCGTAATTCCTTTATATTGCTGTTGGCAGAATCTAAAGTTGAAGGTTTCTTCCACAACCAGGAAAAACTGCACATTGTAAAGTATGTACTGTTAGTTTACTGTACTAATGGTTGATGGTTGTATATGTAAATGAGCGGAGCTTCTGGAGCAGTGTGTGGTATGGGGTGTAGTGTGGTACAGACACTTGAATGGGAGGGTAACAATTTTGATTTTAAATAACAATGCATAATGCTGGCACGACGGCAAAATTGCTAGTGTGGATGGCATGCTAACTTGGATTTTTTTTTCTTATTTGTGTTATTATAATTGCATCAGATATGTATTTAAGTACTTATGCTTTGCATGTGTTGCATAAAGAGTATAAAGGTTGTAGGGGAGTGACTAATGGATGTTCCTCTAATTTTAAAATAATAATTCTGGTTTCTTTAGATGTAGAGAACTTTTGTGTGAAGTATAGTTATACCTGAGTATAATGACTAGCTGCCAGCTGAATCCTTTGCTATCAGGCAACTCTGAATTCTTGTATTTGTGTCTGTATTGGTCAAAGATTGTCCTGTATAGATGCTATTGGGGCCAACTATTTGAATGTAAATACTGTGGATTTTGAATGAAGTCAGTGGGTTTTTTGTTGTTGTTACTTTGCTCTTTTTTTTTTTTTTTTTTTTTTTTTTTGAGACAAGCTTTCTCTGTGTCGCCTGGCTGTGCTGGAACTTTGTAGATCAGGCTGGCCTCAAACTCAGAGATCTGCCTGCCTCTGCTTCCTGAGTGCTGGGATTAAAGGTGTGAGCTTCCATCACCTGGTGGTCAGTGCTTTTAAAGAGGGAAGAAATGCTTCTCTTAGACTCAGTCTTACAGATGATGAATTATTATTCCCTTTTATAAAATCTATAAGTATTTGCTGACTTTAGTACTTAGAAATTACAGTGAATAATAGTGGATGGTAAAAGTTTATTGAAGCTGAGCATGATTCTGCAAGCCAAAAATACTAGTTACTTAGAAGGCTGAGGCAGGATGACTATAAGGCTTGCCTGGGTTATAAAGTTCCCAGGTCAGCCTGGCCAACTTAGACCTTATCTCTAAAGAAAAAGTGAAAGAAAATGTTGCTCAGTGGTAGGTGTGTTTACCTATCCTGTGAGAGGCCCTAAGTTCAACCCTCAGTACCAGAAAAACAAATCAATATGAGGAAGTCTTTGCATGTAAATATAACATATTGGGCCCCATCTGCTTCCACACATACTAGAGCACATCTTGTAAACTTTCTTAAGTTTTGTAAAATTTATTAGGATATTGTTGCTTTTATTATCCCTTCTCTGTAGTTAGTTTGTTTACTCTTTTTAAAAATTATTTATTTTTAATTTTATGTACATTGTTTAGCCTGCATGTATATCTGTGTGAAGATGTCGGATCTTGGAGTTATAGACAGTTGTGAGCTGCCATGTGGATGCTGGGAATTGAACCTGGGTTCTCTAGAAGAAGAGTCAGTTCTATTAACCACTGAGCCATCTCTCCAGCTCCAGTTTGTTTACTCTTAAGGGGGTGTAGAATTTTAAAGAAAGGGAATGCTGGAAGAGTTTCAGGGCAGCAGAACCTTAAAAGATAGAGTAAATTATTTGAATTATTAACATTTGAGTTTCTGAAATCATGCAGTAAAGGTAGGAAAGAAGCCATATATGGTGATGCACACTTGTAATCCCAGCACTTGGGAGGCAGAGGCAGGAGGATCCTGACTTTGAAATTAGTTTGGGCTAGTGAGTTCAGGGCCAGTTTGAACTATGTAGTCAAACTGTGTCTCAAAAACAGGACACACACACACACCATCACCACTACCAACTACCAACCACACAACCCAGGAAAGATGATGCTTGGAAGCCTGTTAGATTTTAGCAATAAAGTAGCTGTTATAGCCATGTATTATATAATCTGGTAGTACAATTATTTATTTAGGATAGCTGTTACAAGTACTTCGTTGTACAATTAAAATGATTTTTAAAAGTATTTTTAATTTCTGATACAAACACAATATCAAGTGGTTTCTCATTGGAGTAAGGCTTGAGAGTGAGTACAGAAAGGATATTTGCTTTTGGTTTTAGACTGACTAGGTCTGTCTGTTTCCTCAGTGAATCAGCTCAGTGCCTGCACTAGTGCTGTAACCCTGAAAATGACAGTAGCGTGTAGTGGTTCAAAAGTCCTCTCTGGTCATCATGGATGCTTGCTTGTGCTTGTTACTTGAAGAGGCGTCCAGCAGCTCTTATGATTCAGGCCAGCCTCCTTTCTCAAAAAGGCTAGCCAGTTTTTTCTCTGCAAATTTCGTATGAGTGGTGGGGTTTCATTTCTTCCTATTCTCTAGGTCCTTGAAAAGAGGTATTTTATCATTTAGACCCACACTATTGGTTTAGCAACATATATTTTGGAGTTATAGATATAGGATATGCCATCACAAGGTTTTCAAAGGTAAGGTGCATTTATTATATAACACCTGACAAATAATAAATGTATATATGTGAGATATTAATAATAAAATACAGTTTTGGCCTTTCAGTTTATGTTTATGAGAGGAGGAAAGGCTTGAAATGGTTGAAACAAATCCTAGCTATGTATAATACAAGGTAGAGCTCAAAAGCAGACTCAGGAGTGCAGAGGGATCTGGAAGAGATGTAGTTGGTTGGTGAGTTCAGAAGCAGTTAGTGGAGCAGGGAGCCCTAAGCATGGGCAGGATACTCTAAGAGTAGGGAGACCTGTTCAAAGAAGAACTATGCAGTGAACTCTTTTCTAATCTGCTGATGTACACCAGGCCCTTTAGAGTACACAGTTAGTCATTCCAGAAGATGCTGCCCTCAGTTGTCTCAATCATCTGCTGGTTGGATGGTTTCACCTGAGATATTTTGTTTTCTTAGACTCATTGAGAATACATATTTACTTTTCTTCCTTTGCTAGGCTAACTTTGACTTGTGTTACTGGCTGTGAGTCCTTCTTTCTGTGCAATGGCCCCTCTCCCCAAATTTCCATTTGCTGTAGCTTTAATTCATTTGAAAACCACTTGGTTTTGTTGTTTGGTGTGCCAGTTTTCTTTTGACTGTCTGTTACTGTTGTACTTGTTGTTAAGATACTCTCGCAGACACAGTGTCTTTGGCAGGTGTCCTGTTAGGATGAGTTGCTTTTCCTTATTGAGCTTTGTTCTCATTTTGCCATTTTATATTTAGCTTCTGGGAAGGGAGCTCATTCCTGGGAATAGAATCACCACCGTTGTTTTTCTCTTTAGTTTTTTAGGTGGTGGCGGCAGCCGGATAGACAATAGCACAACACGTTTTGCCGAGGTAAGTCTCCCTTCGACTGTAGAGATTGTTTAGGAAGTGGGTGGGATTAGAGTGATGACAGATAATCACCTCCCAGTGAGTGTGTGAGAACAGTGTGGTCAAAGGGAGGCCTGGAAAGATCCTCGTCCACAGTAGCTAGGGGCTAGCACGGTTCTTCTGAGGAGAAGGTTGTAGTCTGTAAGTTGTCCTGCCCTGTACCTGGTTGTTTTCCTTTTCTGCTGCTACTTTGTGTATATGAACAAAAAGTCTGTGCTGTCTGCAAAACAGTGACGCTGTAGCCTCTGCTGCAATAGCAGCCCGTATGAATTGTTACCCAAATTGCAATAAAGCAATCTTCAACATGGTATGGTATAGAACTAGGTTTTAGAATTTATCTTATGTTTGTTTCTTTGTTTGTTTTGTTTTTCAAGACAAGGTTTCTCTGTATAGCCTTGGCTGTCCTAGACTCACTTTGTAGACCAAACTGGCCTTGAACTCACAGATCTGCCTGCTTCTACCTTCTGAGTGCTGGGATTAAAGATGTGCCACCACTCCCGGCCCTAGAATTTATCTTTTGTTAACATAGTAGTTTGCTATGAAGTAAATATATTTTTGGCCTTTCAGATGCTAAGATGGGACCTTTAATTAATTAATTAACTTCTATTTCTTTGTATAATGTGGAATCCATATGTTAAATATGCTCTCTTTCTCCCTCTGTCTCTCTGTCCCTCCCTTGCTCCCTTCTTCCCTCTATGGTCCAGGCAGGCCTCTTACTATGTAGCATTAGCTGTTGAACCCATAATCCTCCTGCCTCTGCATCCCAGGTACTCCAGGTACTAAGATTTATAGACGTATGGCACCATGCCCAGTTAGAAAAACAAAACTCTGAATTATTATTTGAAAGTAGAGCACTAGGGCATTAGTCTATGTCCTTTAATAACATTGTTTTAAACTCAGAGTTCTTTGGGTTTTCTTTGAGCTTTTTCTTTTCTTTGGGCTTGTGTGACTGTTGAACCTCATGTTTCTGGAGGAAGAGTTTTGTAAGGTTTCACTCTATGGCCTAGGTGTGTCTTGAACTCATGAGATCAACTGATCCTCCTTCCTTAGCCTCTGGAGAAGCTAAGACTAGACATGTGCCATCATGCTGAGCTCTTAAACTGTTTGCAGTACAGTTCAGTGCCATCCATACTCTGCTCTCAGTCATTTAGAGACTGTTGGCCAGATGGGAAAACCCAGCTCACCGAACAGCAAACACTTTCACTTTCTTCTTTTACTTGTGGACTTTTCTGTTGCCACACAATTTGCTGGGCGCTAAAGCTGGTATATAACCAAAACAGTTTATTAATGTTAAATCCCATAGTCAGAGTTCCTTTTTGTTTCAGAATCATAGTTAATAGGCCCATAAATCCCTGAACTTTTCTCTTTTTTGAGAATTATCTTAAGACCTATATGTGTCACCCTTCCCTGTTGATACCACAATCAGAATTGTGATAAGGATGTTCCCTTTTGTTTATGGCCTATGGTGATTCCTAACTCTAGTTCTAAGACTTTTAGGATGATTTTTTGTGAGTGTGACTTCAGACAGATCATGTAGTTGAACACTCATTTGTATTTTCCTGTTGATAGATTGAGAGACATTTAAAGTATTCTCCACATGAGGCCTGCAGACTTCTTGATTTCTTCGTTGATCGTGCTATTCCTAAGAACACAGTCTGTTTCTGATTGTGTATATGCAGAAAAAAAACTAAACTTGATTTTCTTTACGTGTTCTCTTTTAGAAATGGAAATAGATGGATCTGTCAGTTTTGTATGTATGATTCATGAGGAGGAGATGCATTGAGTAAGAAGGAAAATAAGTACATGCAGTCAGCAGACTAACTTTAGTATCCCTGTATCTGACACCATGACATGGGCCACCCTTTGGGTGTTGATTTTGTTGTGAGTTCATGTTCCCTTAGCAGTGACAGCTTTGTAGCAAGGGTGTGATCATGCCCAATTTTCCCTCTGTAGAGGTCTCTTGTCACCATGCCTCAATTTAATTTTTTCCTTCTTTTCTTTCCCAAGACAGTGTTTCACTATGTAGCTCTGGCTGTCCTGGAACTTACTGTGTAGACCAGGCTGGCCTCTAACTCCCAGAGATCCACCTACTTCTTTCCTGAGTGCTGGGGTTAATTTTTTTTTTCTTTTAAAATGATATTTTACATTTTATAATTGGAAAAATGTCTTTATAATATTCTAGAAATCCCCAAGGAATTTAAAGAATTAAATGAGAACCGTTTTCATACATAGTACTTCTGCTAGAAGTAGGGGCAGGAAGCAAATGTCTGGTTGCCTTCCCTGCACAGCATTACAGTGTAGCTGGAGAGCACATTTAAACATATGAAATGGGTGGGAAGAGACAGATGCAGAGAGTGTACCAAACCTCTCTATGTATGTAGAAGTACAGAGGAAAAGATCTTTTAGTCCAGGAAGGATCCTGGATAGTGACGAAAAGTAAAGTTATTTGAGTCCAGACCCTGAGTGTGCACCCTCACTGTGCAATTCCAGCAAAATTTCCTTCAGTCCTTGTGTGCCTGTTTGTTTCCTTGGGAAAATATGGGGTAAATGGAAACATGTACTTCATAGGGATGTTGTAAAGATTAAGTAAGACAACAAATGCTCAGTGTGTAGACCTCAAAATGTCTATCATAAGGTAAGGGGCTGATAGATTACAGCTGTGAATGCATTTCATGGAGAGGGGATTTAGGGGGAAAAAAAAGATGTTGTTTAAAAAAAAACTATCTAAAATAGTATTCTTAAGCTATACGTTCAATACCCATGTCCCTGGAGAGAAAAACGACTTAGAAAAAAAGTTAAATAGAGCAACAACACTTACTTTCCATGTTCTCATTGGTTATTTCACCAAAGGCTTACGCTGATTTCACTGTGTTTTTCTTTAGCGAGTTGCTTAGATAATGAAGAAATTATTTTCTATAATTAGCTGAATCTATAAACGGATATGTATTTTAATTTTCCTTTTTATATTATTTATCTAATTTTATTTTTTGTTTGTTTTGTTTTTTGAGACAGTGTTTCTCTGTGTAGCCTTGGCTGTCCTAGACTTGCTTTGTAGACCAGGATGGCCTCGAACGCAGAGATCTACCCGCCTCTATCTCCCTGAGTGCTAATATATGTATTTTTACTTCATGTACATTGGTGTTTTGCCTGCCTGTATTGTATGTCTGTGTGAGGATGTTGGGTCCCCTGGAACCTGAGTTGTGAGCTGCCATGTGGTTGCTGGGAATTGAACCCAGGTTCTCTTGAAGAGCAGCCAGTGTCCTTAATTGCTGAGCTATGTCTAGCCCTCCCTTTGCCCCCCGCCCATGGCTATATTAGAAAAAGCTTAGTCTAAGGAAATTTCTAAAATACTTACTGCTTATGTATTTATCCTTGAAGTGAGGCTGCAGTGGGGAGGGCAGTTGGTGGAAGGAAGGCAGAAAGAGGCTTACCCCAGCAGCACTACACATGGGGGACATACAGAGAGCGAATCTAAGATGGTGATACAAGTGCGGAGACTGAGAGGACGTTGCTATTCTGAAGTTGCTGATGATAACCTCAAGAAGTTACCAGAGGATTCACTGATTACATGAAAGCCTTTGACAAATACCTGGTGACAGTGAGACATCTGATCTGAAGGTCATTGAGTGCAAGAATGCCTTTGAGAGCCGGGCGTGGTGAGGCACACCTTTAATCCCAGCAGAGACAGAGGCAGGCGGATCTCTAAGTTTGAGGCCAGCCTGGTCTACAGAGTGAGATCTATGACAGCCAGGGCTAAACAAAGAAACTCTGTCTCGAAAAACCAAAAAAAGAAAAAAAAAATGCCCTTGAGGCTAGAGTGAAAGTCCTGGGTTCAGTCTCTATGCATGCAAGCATGCACCCACAAACCCATAAAGCAAGGTTGGAGAGGGAGAGAGGAGAAAGAGGGAAGGAAATGAGAGAGTCAAAGATACAGAGCGAATTGGTTATGGCTGTTTCCTCAGATTGGCTGAAAGTAAGATAAAAGAGCTTCCAGGTATGCACAAGAGGACAGAGTGTTCTGAGCAGTTTATTCAAGTAAAATTTGTTCTGTTGCCTAAGATGCTAGGTGGCGGCGGCCCATACCTTTAATCTCAGCACAAGGAAGGCAGAGGCAAGGATCTCAGAAAAACCAACAACAAAAAACACCAGCAACAGAAAACCCAAAAAAGAATATCTCCATTTGCGTTATTTTCAGATTTCTTTGAATGATGTACTGAGACATAAGTACTGAAAGTTTTTTGGTTTTTTTTTTTTTTGTTTTGTTTTGTTTTGTTTGTTTTTTTTTTTTTTTTAAACAGGTCTTACTGTGTAGCCCTTGCTGGCCAAGAACTAAATAGATAGACCAGAATAGCTTTGAACTCACAGATCTGCCTGCTTCTGCCTCTGCCTCCTGAGTGCTGGGTTTAAAAGCATGAGCTACCATGCCCAGCCTGAGAAGGCTTTCTGAAAACTAAAAATCTCCTATATTCTCATTATACTAAATTTTTCTTTGGCATAATGCTTCCCATTTCTCCTATGCATACCTCATAACTGTCCAGTTGCAATCACTACATTTAAATCTTTTGTAGTTTTGCTTCTTAAAATGTACTTAGGTTTTTGCTATCTTTGTGTTCCTAGTCATATATTTTTATGAATTATATGTTATTCTATATTTTATGACTTCATCTTCTCTTTGTGTTCACACTGTGCTTATTAAACTATTATCCTGTGTTAGCTATGTTATGTGTGATGGTTGATCATGGAATTATACTTCTATGTGGTGCACAGTCATTAATGCAGACAAAACTCTCATACACTTAAAAATAATTATCAATGTTTATTAAAAAGTTATTTTTTCTTGAACTGAATTGGACAACATAGTTGAACTGTGATTGTATGGGTATACCAAGTTTATACATGATTATCCATCTGATAATTAGGCTGTAGAGTAGACAAGTATGCTCAGAACCACTTTAGAACTTTTTCCTTTATGCAGCGTCCTAATATAATAACTGTGCCCACTGGAGAACTATAATTGGTAGCTGTTAGGCACTGGTACTCACCAACCAGACACATCATCCCTGCAATAGTGAAGACGAACGAGGAATGAGTGAAGAGGACAAAGCGGAAATGAAAGGCCAGAGTCTTCTGTTTTAACCTCTGTGTTTGATAGTTCACATCTGTAGTCAACAAGGCACTGGGAGTAGTGTGAGGTAGACTGGGGGAGATAGATGTCCTTTTGCCTGCAGAAAGCACAGAGTTGGTCAAGAATAAAAGAAAGGTACCTCAGATTGAAGTAAATAAAATTGTGGATATACACTTGTTTTGATCAAAGGCCATTGTAAATGATTAGGCACTTGCTGCTCCTCTGAAGGACCCAAGTTTGGTTCCTAGCACCCACACTGGGTAGCTCACAACCACCTGGAACTCCAGCTACAGTGGGATCTCACTCTCTGGCCTCCATGTGCAGATACACTTATGTGCCCTCCTTAGCCCATGCATATGTGTAACTGAAAATAAATCTTTAGTAAAAAAACAAAATTAAATTACCCGGGCAGTAGTGGCACACTCCTTTAATCCCAGTGCTCAGGAGGCAGAGGCTCCCGAGGCCAGCCTGGTCTACCAAGTGAGATCTAGGACAGCCAGGACTAAACAGAGAAACCCTGTCTTGGGGGGGGGGGGGAGTAAAAAAATTTAAAAAGTCTGCCATGATGATGTCCAATCTTCAGATATTTTTGGACTGTCCTTTTCTTTTATTGTGTTGGTATTATAATCATTTTAATTTTTATATTCCTTTTCTCTTGGTGGGGTGGGGGCTGGTCAAGAATCCCTTGTAGCTCCGGCTGGTCTGGACCTTGCTTTGTCCAGTGGCTGGCCTTGAACTCATGATTCACTCTGAAATGCTGTGATTACAGCATACCCTGCTTTCACTTACCTTTTCTGTTTGTTTGTTTTGAGTTTTGTTTTTGAGACTTTGGAGTCCCTAGAACTAATTTTGTAATGCTGAGTGACTGCAGCCTCATAGTGATCTTCCTGCTTCCATCTGTGGTGCTGAAGACGGGACAGGGAGGGGTCACCATGCCTGACTCCATTTGCTTCTTAGCCATGTGTTCCAGAATCCCCAGGGCTCTGTTTTTATTTTCTTTCACTATCCCATTATTCTTTTTCTGCAAGTGACTTGAATGCTTAGTGTAAAAGCCATTATTTTTTTCTAAATCCACTCCCCCATCATGTGTGCGCGTGCGTGCGTGCATGCGTGCGTGCGTGTTTGAGACACGGTCTCACACTTTGTAGTTCTGGTTGATCTGAATCTAACTTGTAGACCAGGCTGGCCTGAACCTCACAGAGATCTTTCTGCTTCTGCCTCCAAAGTACTTAGATTAAAGGTGTGAGCTACCATGCCTGGCTTTTCCTAAGTTTTTTGAATAAGTTATTTTTTAGAGATAGACCTTTTAAAGCACAAATCTTTTAAATTATACTTTGTTTTTAGCTGATTTTATTCAGCCTTCCTCACAACCATTGCTAAATAGAAGTTTTATTTCTGTGACAAATGGGATCTCCTTGCTCCTTTACATTTGCCAATAACAATCAGATGAAGATGTGACTTTGCTTCATGTATCTAAAACCTGGCTAAAGAGTCCACTCTAAAACACCTCTTTGGATCCACATGTACTTCAAAGTAAGATAAAATGCCTGGGAAAAATTAAAGGAAAAAGGGTTATTTTGATTTCACAGTCCATCATGTGGGAAGTCTGGAGCAGGCGTCTGAGGCAGCTGGTCATAGGATGTACACATGCACATACATGGTACTGCCTGGCTTAGTTTCTCTTTTTCATTCAGTCCAGAACCCATGAAATGGTACCACCTACCTTGATTAACTTAGTCTATATAATGCCTCATAGGGACGCCCAGAGGCTCATCTCCTAGATAATTCTAGATTCTGTCAAGTTAGCAGTCAGCATTAACCATCCCAGAGCAGCTACTCTAATGCTACCTAACTTCCAGTGTCATCTAATGCTTCTAGTGCCAATATGAAGACATAGTACAAAAACTTATTCCGTAAGCTGGGATACTGTGATGATTTAATGAGAATGACCCTCATAGACTTGGTCTGCAGTTGGTGGAACTGTTTGGCAAGGATTAGGAGGTGTGGCCTTTTTTGGAATAGGTGTGCCACTGGGGCCTGGGCTTTGAGATTTAAAACCTCACACCATCCCCAGTTAACTCTCTCTCTGTCTCATGCTTGTGGATCAGATGTAAGCTCTCAGCTACTGCTTTAGTGCCTTCTTGTTGCCATGCTTCCAGCTGTGATGGTCAGAGACTAATCCTGTGGGCCCATAAACTCCCAAATTAAATGCTTTCTTTTATAAGTTGCCTTGGTCATGGTCTAACTAAGATACAACTTGGTACTAGGAAGTGTTTTATTACTGTAACATGTCTGACCATGCTGGTTTTTGGTGGTGTGTGTGTGTTTAAAGATTTATTTGTTGTATATAGATGAGTGCTTTATCTTCATATACACCTGCATGCCAGAAGAGGGCATGAGATCTCATTATAAGGGCTTGTGAGCCACCATGTGGTTGCTGGGAATTGAACTTAGGACCTCTAGAAGAGTAGACAGTGCTCTTGACCGCTGAGCCATCTCTCTCCAGCCCTGTTTGTTTGTTTTTTTGAGAAATGTAGAAGACTTTGTGACTTTGGACTAGGAAAGTGGTTAAATGTGATAAGCCTATAATTGGGCCTTAATGGGACATCCTAGTAGGAGCTTAAAGACAGTAGTTCTGAGAGCAGTGTGGACTATGGGTGCCCTACTTGAAAAGTTTTCCAGGGGAACAATATTAGCTAGAGACCATTCTTGTGATATTTTGGCAAAGAGTGTGGCTGCATTTTGCCATTATCTGAATAATTTACCTGAGACTAAGTTGAAGAGTTCTGTACTAATTTCCTTGGCAGATTTCAAGATGGCCTAATATTGACAAATGTAGCTATTAGTGATCACTCTTATGCAGATCTACAATGAAAGTTAACAAGCAGGGCAAAAAGAAATACAAAATGTACAATCTGAGGATAAAGGAAGAACTAGGAGAATTAGTATTGGGACCTTGGTTTGTGCTGAAAGAGATAAGGAGAAATGGAATTAAAGGACATGGTGCCCACATAGCAAGACTCCCACCCAGCTAAGTCTGCAATCTGTCAAAGAACAGCCTAAGGAGCTATCTGTTCCTAAAGAGCAACAACAAAAGAAAGCTTACATGAATGGAATTCAAGGAGGGGACCAGGCTCATCCCAAGCAGGCAGCAGAATTTGACTGCTTAGTGGTTCTGGCATTAGACTCTTGAACAATACAGGAGTACAGGGACTGTGGACTCTCCCTACGTGGTTAAGGAAGGCTGCTGAGGCCAGGCATGTGGCAGGGAAGTCCCCAGCCTGGCATTACACGTGTGCACTACTATGCCTGGTCTTTTTATGAGTTCTGGAGATTGAATTCAGATCTTCATATTTTGCCATATCTGATTTTGTTTCTTTTCTTGATGGTAGCCGTTCTAGCTGGGGTGAAATAGAATCTCAGTGTGGTTTTGATTTGTATTTCTCTAAATGACTAAAGATGCTGAAAATTTTTATGTATTTAAATTTTTTAGATTTATTTATTTTATTATTTTAAGTGTACAAATGTTTTGCCTGCATGTAGGTATGTGTGTGCCTGGTGCCTTTGGAGGATAGAAGAGGACATTAAATACCCTGGGACTGGAGTTACAGATGGTTATGAACCACCATGTCCTCTGCAAGACCAACAAGTACTTTTACTTGCCAAGCCATTTCTTCAGCCCCTTAATGGATGTTTTTGACATCTTTGTCAAATATTAGTGGGCAGTAGCGGTGCCAGCAAACCCAATGACTCCCCCCCAATCCTATCCCCCAACAGTACTGGGGTTACAGGTGCATGTGGTCTTGTACAGGTTTCTATGTGTGTGTGTGTGTGTGCGCGCGCACACGCATGTGTGCATGTGAGCATGCAGTGTTACATGTGTAGAAGTCAGAAGATAACTTATAGGAGTTGGTGGTCTCCTCCTGTCATGTAGGTCCTGGGAATTGAACTTAGGTCATTAGCTTGGCAGCAAGCTCATTTACGCATGGAGCCACCTTGCCGGCCCCAGTACTGGTTTTTTGAATGCTGGATTTGTATCCTACTACTTTGCAAAAATGTTTATCAGTTATAAGAGTTTTCTGATGGAATTTTTTAATCGTTTAAGTATAGGATATTGGTAATGTTCCCTTTTTATTTTATGTTGTTATGTGTGTTTTTTTGTTTTTTGCTTTTGTTTTTGTTTTATCGATACAGGGTTTCTCTGTATAGCTCTGGCTGTCCTGGAGCTAGCTCTGTAGACCAGACCGGCCTTGGACTCACAGAGATCTGCCTGCCTACACCTCACAAGTGCTGGGACTAATGATGCACCACTACCAACCAGCCATTTTCTGGATTTTTTTTTTAATCATATTTTTCTCTTTAATTTTTTTTTTTTTTTCATTTTATGTGTATGGATGTTTTGTCTGCATGTACACGTGCACACCAGAAGAGGGCATTGAATTGTATAGGACAACAGTTATAGACAGTTGTGAGCTTCCAGGTGGTGCTAGGACTTGAACTCAATGTGATTTGCTTTGGAGAAAGACCCATAGCTACTGAGAAGAAATGTGTATTTTGCAGGTGTTGGATAGAATATTCTGTAGAGATCTGATGAGTGCATTTGATCTACGGTACAGTTTAACCCTGAAGTTTCTTTGTTAAGTTTGTTAAAGCTGTTGTTGAGAGTAGGTTATAAAGTTACTATGTCTTGGTGATATTTTCAAACTGAGAGGAATGCACATATAACATAATTCACTCTTTTAAAGTATATAACTCACCAGTTTTAGAGGCAGATGGATCTCTGTGAGTTGAGGCCAGCCTGGTCTACAAAGGGAGTACAGGATAGCCAAGGCTACACAGAGAAACCCTGTCTCAAAACACCAAGCCAAACCAAACCCAAAAACAACAACGAACTCACCGGTTTTAACACGTTCATACCGTTGTGTAATCATCATCACTAATTCCAGAGCATTCATACATATCACACTCAAAGATGTATCCTTCCTCTCTCTCTCTCTCTCTCTCTCTCTCTCTCTCTCTCTCTCTCTCTCTCTCTCTCTCTCTCTCTCTCTCTCTCTCTCGTAATCTCCATCATTTCTTTTGGGGCAGGGTGTCCTACTGGCCACTACCAATTAGGCAGGTTGGCTGGCCACTGAGCCCCAGGAATCTGCCTATTTCGACTTCCTCTGTGCTAGCATAAGTCCATACTTGGATTTTTTTTTTTTTAATGTGGGTTTATGGAGATTAACCTTAGATCCTTGTGCTTGCAAAGCATTTTATTGATGAAACTATTTCTCCAGTCCCCAGAATGTTTTCATTAGCCCCAGTCTTTTAACCATTTATACTTCTTATTTCTCCACAGTTCTCTCACATCAATCAACCACCAATCCACTTTCTGTCTCTATGTAGGACAGCAGCTATAAATGGAAACATAATACAATACTTGACCTTTTCTGAATGAATTTTTTCTACTTAGCATAATGTTTTCAAGTTTCACCTTGTTGTAGCATACATTATTACTTCCTTCATTGTGCAGCTGTACATACATTATGTAGAAATTCACTTTTTCTTCTTGGTGCTGGGAATTATCTCAGCTTGAGTGTTGCAGGCAAGCAGTCTCCTCATTAGTGCTATCTCCATATGACTTTCTAGTACTGTGTGTCTCTCTGTTAGCTGAGGGGCATGGGGCATTTACACTGGAGCTCTTAGGAGGAGTGCTGCTATTAATATATTTGTACATGGTTTTTATGATATATTTATAGTTCTCTTAATTTTATAGCTAACAGTGAGATTCTGTGTCATATAATTAACTGTTTTTATTCTTAACATTTTAAGTGTGTGGAGGATGTGATTGTAGCATGCTCAGAGCAAGTTCTGCCAGGTGGAAGACACCATCTATCCTGTTCTTTGGTTTTGGTTTGTTTGGTTGTTGTTTAGTTTTTGTATTTTAAGAGATTTATTGTTCTATTTTCATGCGTTTCTGTGTGGGTGCGTATGCATATGAGTGTGCTGGTGTGTGCATGTATGGAGGTCAAAAGAGCACCTCAGGTGTCATCTTTTATCACCCTCTGCCTCTTCCACTGAGCCAGTGTTTTCTTGGGTAGGCTAGACGCCAGCAAGCCCTAGTGATCCTGTCTCCTCCTTCCTGCTAGAGACAAGTGCTGGCATCCAGTCGCCAGCCGCTGTGGGGAGGACTGCTTAGCTGCCCCAGCTCTGTCTTGTTTATAATGATACTGGAAGCTTTGTCCTTTTACTTCTATTCAGAGTTCTTTTGTCATTCTTCAAGACCAAATTTGTCTAACCATGTGATTCTTTTGAATGTTTTACTAAAACTCTGTAAGTTTCAGTTAGTTTGTGCTTATGTAAGTTGTGTCCTGAAGACCCAGTTCTGTTAATGAGTTTGTTTCCCTTATGCTTGTGTAAGTCTGCTCTGAGACAGATGACCTGAAGCTATTCTTATCCTTCCCATTGGTTTGGAACAAAGTTCTGAGATGGACTCCTATATCTTTGTTCCACAGTTAGGGCACACTGTCATCTAGGGATGAAAGTAGGCTAGAAATACACTGTTACTATTCATTTGTACCAATTTGCATAGCTAGACAAGTGCAATGTCCCTGGAGTTCATGCTGAAGGGGCTTTGACTTTTCCACTGTATTAGCTGTGATGATAATGGACAGTTATCTAGAGAGTCTAATTAGCTGGGCTGAGCAAGTGTGAGGACTAGAGTGTGTGGCCTAAGAAACCCATGGAAATGGAGAGGGAGAAGCATTTTCTTCAGCTGTGTAGCTACTAGTAAGGTGCCTATGTTCCTGTAAGTCTGTAAATAACCTCACATGTGCTCTTATGAGCAACCACACTGAAGCTTAGTGGGTCAATAAGAATACATAACCAAAGGAAAACAATACCCAAAGGAGGAAAATGAAGTAGAAGGGGCTGGCTTGGAAGGGGAAGAAGACAGCAGGAGTGGAGGTGGGGGGGGGGGGAACAAAAGGATGTTACAGGGGGCATATATGGTAAAAGTATATTATCTACATGTATAATTAGTGTATGCTAATAAACATACAAAAATAAAAATGGTGGGAAAGCCAGTGAAATGTAAACAAAATATTTGGATAACAAGCCAGGTGAGCACTCAGAGAGGCAGCGGCAGGCAGATTGCTCTGAATTTGAGGCCAGCCTGGTCTACAAAGCAAGTCCAGAACAGCCAGCACTACACAGAGAAACCCTGTCTTGGGGGAAAAAACCTTTTTTTGGATAGCAGTTAACTTCTGGAGGTTGTGAGAGTGCTGCATAGAAAGAATTTCAGTAGCTTTAGAGATACAAACTGAAAGATGGTTTATGGACTTATGATGTATTTTCTACATATTATTCATGTGTTATTTTATATGTGTTGAATATATTACGATAGTAATCTTACTATACAAAATATCCATGATATACTGCTACTGAAAAGAATGCTATGGTGGCATCCTTCGTATCTTATGATACTTGCCCTTGGCTAACATATTATAGTCTCTGTATTAGTTAGTTTTGGATCTATGTGACTACAGTACCTAACAGAGACAGCTAAAGGGGAGAATGGCTTATTCTGGTTCATGGTTCATTGTGACAAGGAATGCTTGGTGGGACAGTTCAGTTCTTGGTAGTAGATGCACATAACAGTGAAGCAGAGAGACAGCTGGTTCCACAGCTTTCCCCAGTAGCCCCAAAGGGCTGTATGGGACTTTTGAGCTTCTAACCATAACAGTTTCCTTTTCTGTTCTGGGGTAAGGTGCTACTTGGGATTGGTGTCTGTATCTTCCTCCTTGAAAATAAACTTCTTTTGAAGCAGAAGAGTCTCTTTTTTTATTGAAAAATAAAATCATATTACATCTCAATTGTTATCCCATCCCATGCATTCTCCCATTCCTCCCTCCCTCCTGCTTTCACCCCATTCCCCTTCCCTATGACTGTGACTAAGGGGGACCTCCTCGCCCTGAATATGATGCTAGGGTATCAAGTCTCTTCTTGGTAGTCTGCTATCCTTCCTCCAGGTGCCATCAGGCCTCCCCGTCAAGGGGGCATGGCCAAATATGGGGCACCAGAGTTTGTGTGAAAGTCAGATCTCCTTCTCCACTTAACGGTGGAGAATGTCCTGTCCCTTGGCTAGATCTGGGTAGGGGTTTGATGCTGACTGCACGTATTGTCCTTGGGTGGTACCATAGTTTGAGCAGAACCCCTGGCCTAGATCTGCCCATTTTAGTGTTCTTCTTGTAGGTTTCTAGAACCCTCTGGATCCTTCTATTTCCCTATCTCCTATATGTCCTTACACCTATCCCACTTCCCTGGTAAGTGAAAACTTTCATGGAACATGCCCCTTGGGCTAGTGTCCAGATATAAGTGAGTATATACCATTTGAGTCTCTCTACTTCTGGGTTAGCTCACTCATTATGATCATTTCTAGTTCAATCCATTTGTCTACAAATTTCAGAAATTCCTTGTTTTTAATAGCTGAGTAGTATTCCATAGTGTAAATGTACTACAGTTTCTTTATCCATTCTTCTACTGAGGGACACTTAGGCTGTTTCCATGTTCTGGCTATTATGAATAAGGCCTCTATGAACATGGTTGAGTGTATGTCCCTGTTGTATGCTGGTGCATCTTCTGGGTATATTCCAAGGATGGAATAGCTGGGTCTTGAGGAAGCCCTATTCCCAGTTTTCTGAGATAGCGCCAGACTAGTGCATTCCCACCAGCAATGAAAGAGTATTCCTCTTTCTCCACATCCTCACTAGCATGTGGTGTTGCTTGAATTTTTCATCTTAGCCATTCTGATGGGTGTAAGATGGAATCTCAGAGTTGTTTTGATTTGCATTTCACAGAACAGTCTCTTTAAAACAACAACAAAACTTGATTTAGACTGGAGAGATGGCTCAGCAGTCAGTAGCACTCAGTGTTTTTGCAGAGGATGTGTATTGGGTTCCCACATTTTCACAGCAGCCTCTAGCCTTACGTCCAGGGGGTCCTCTGCTCTCTTCTGACCTCCTTGAACACTGCACTCACCCACTCACAGAGATACACATGGCTTTTTAAAAAAATATTTTAGCCAGGCGTGGTGGTGCACGCCTTTAATCCCAGCACTCAGGAAGCAGAGGCAGGCAGATCTCTGAGTTCGAGGCAAGCCTGGCCTGCAAAGAGAGTTCCAGGATAGAAAGGGCTATTACACAGAGAAACCCTGTCTTGAAAAAAAAAAAAAAACAAACCAATATATATATTCACACATACATACATACATACATATTTTTAAATGTTAATTTACCTTTCCTTTTCCTCTTTGCTTACTGATTCTCTCAAACTCGGCCTCTCTCCCTTCCATAATAACGATGGAAATGTGTACAACAGAAGCTCCTGTCAGACATAGCTAGCCATGCTGCTTTGCTTGGACACAGCCTCTCTCCAATGTTAGTGCCAAGTCAAGAGAAGCATTTTACAGACATCATCTCTACGTTGTGCTGATGGTGTGGTTTTTTTTTCAAGTGGAGGAACATATTTGTTTTGTTAGAAATGCAGATGCCATTTGTGCAAAGCACACAGGTATGCTGTTGATCTGTACTGCTAGCTGCACTTGGGGTGGGTATCTACTCTTACCATTAGCTCATATGTCTGAAGCGGAGACTGGTCAGAGGCATGTACATTTGGATATCAGTAATGTTAAAGACAGGACCTAGGCATTTGCTTTCTCATCTATGAAGAAAATTAGTTATCTTATGGGGTTTGTTTTGTTTTTGCTTGTTTGTTTACCATCTGTGAGAAAGATTAAGCTTTGTCACTGAGTGAGATTAAGCTTTGTCCACTGACTGAGTGGAGCCATGCTGGGCCTGGAATTCAGGAAGCAGACCTGGGAACCCCAACTGGGCTATTGGTTTTCTAATTGACCCTCAAGGGGAGAAGGAGACCGCCCTTCCCATGTGGCTCAGGCAGGTGGGAAGGAGAGAACAACAGGTTCAGCCCGGGATTGAGCGCAAGTAGAGCAGTGAACAGGCCAGACCAGAATGCAGACCAGAGAGACTCCTAAGGACACGTCCCGTGAAATGGATGCCGGAAGGTTCACTCTTTTGTCCCTTTAACCTTTTTTCCTTCTTGTGTAAGCTAGTTGGGTTGTATAATAAAGTTTAATTGTTAAAAAACAAAACCAACAACCATCAACCAGTGCTAATGTGTACTTTTTCCCCCATTTGTTTTTACTAGTTCTGGGACGCAATGTTTTTATACGATTATAGACCATTACTAAGTAGCATTCCACTGGACCAAGATAATAGACCCAATGAGAGAGGTCACCAAACTCACACTGACTTTTGGGGACCAAGCAGGCCTCCAAGGTTGCCGCTGACAAGAAGATACAGGTCTCGAGGGAGCACTCGTCCTGACAGATCACCTGCTATTGAAGGGTGAGTTGCTGTTTTGAGGTTTTTTTGTTGTTGTTGGTTTGGTTTGGTTTGGTTTTTGGGTTGTTTTTTTTTTTTTTTTTTTTTTTTTTTCTGTTCTGAGTTCTTAAGGGTTGTTTGAGTGAAGGATGGGCTGGCACATTCTAATCTTTATAAGGTTCTCAGACTTTTGTGGACAAGACAGAAATATAGACAGGATGAAAATGCAGCTAAATTGAATGTCATACTCATGTAATTATCAGTGGAGAATTGGAGATAGAGAGTGATAGATCTAAAACACTTCTCTTAGTGCTTTTATTAATGTCTCAGATTGACACAGAGGGGATTTATAATTTTAGAAGAAGCTGTGTTTGGTAGTTCATGCTTAAAGTGTTTGGCAGACTGAGAAGCATTAGAAGTTTAAGATTAACCTGGGCAAAATACTGAGACCATGTCTCAGAAAAGAATGTGGTTGCACACACCTTTATTCCCAGCACTAGGAAGGCAGATGCAGAGAGATTTTTGTAAATTTGAGGCCACTCTGGTCTACTTAATGAGTTCCAGGACCGCACAACAAGACCATGGCTCCAAAATAAAGAAGTAAATAAATAGATAAAATGGGGCTGGGGGGTGGGTAAAAATAATAAGAAATTTGGAAGATACTAAAAAGTATAGCAAGTATATTACATAACATTGGGATCTTTCTTAGTTACTTTTCTAATGCTGAGACAGAACACCATGACCAAGGCAGTGTAGAAAAGGAAGCATGTAATTGGCTTATGATTTCAGAAGGCTGAGAGCCCATCATGGCAGGACAGCATGCCAGCAGATTGCAGACAGGTTGGCGGGAGCAGCTGAGAGCTCTTGTCATGACCTAAAAGTAGGAGGCAGAGAGAGGGCACATTAGGAATGCCTTAGGGCTTTTGAAACCTCAAAGCCTGGCCCCAGTGACACAGCTCTTCCAACAAGGTCACACCTCCTAGTGCTTCTCAAATAGTTCCATCATTTAGGGGCCATTCTCATTGAAACAATCACAGAAGGTAAAGGTCAGGATTTAAAGATTTAAATAGATGAGAAAGTGGGCTTAGTATGACATTTCTCCTAGGTTATTTAGATCTACCAGGTAGCTCACCCTGGGTTTGAATTCCAGATCCTTCTACCCTAGGCTCCCAGTTGGTGGGATTACAGGTGCGTGCCACCAAGCCTTCTTTATACTACATTTTTGTTAAAGGAAAGAGAATTTTTTCTACTGCCTCATATTCTGTGCTAAGAATATTTCCTTTACTGGGCACTGTGTCACATGCTTCCTGCCCACAGATGTAAAGAAAGCCAGATGAGTATAGATTTAACATTTTATCCTTTACTGAGAAGTAAGTAGCAAGGAGAACGGTGCTGAGAATGGATTTATGATTAGCCAGAGACAATGTCTGCTAATCATCTACAGTAGAATAAATGGCAATGCTTGAGCTGGGTGTGGTGACACATGCTTGTAACCCCAGCATTGGGGGTGAGGGCAAAAGAATCAGGAGTTCAAGCCAGCCTCAGCTATACAGCTCATTGCCAAGTCCTTCATTAAGATACTGATAGTACAAGCCATGCCACTAGCACCAACCCCAACAACTGTAATCTTGTTCTGGGGGGCCTGTTCTTCCGTAAGAAGAGTCACAATCAGCTGGTCGTTGAGGGTGGCCATCTTGGACATTGAACCTTTGGGGACCTCTAGTGGATGATGGTGGGCATTGGACTCACAGCAATATGGTCTGGCCTTGGTGGCTGTGGCTTCAGCACCCATAATGTGGTTTTTATGTCTTACCTGGACATAAAATATGTAGCCCAGACTGGCCTTAAAACCTTTTAATCCTCCTGCCTCAGCCTTCCTGGTACTGGATTATAGGGGTGAGCCACTATACCCTGAAAACTAAACTTAAAAAAAAAAAAGTACAGATATTAGCAACTATATTAGTTATCTTATACATTTCTGGAGCAAAATGCCTGAAGAAAGCAACTTAAAGGAGGAAGGGGTATATTTGTCTCACAGTTCAAGGTACGGCCTGCCATGGTGGGAAGTCATGGGGCAGGAGCTTCAGGCAGCTGGCCACACTTGCATCTGCAATGGGAAGCCGAGAAATGACTGCTGCTGCTCAGTTCTCATTCTCCTTTTCATACAGTTCAGACCATCAGTCATGGGTCTTTCTGTCTCCACTAAATGAGCATAATGTAGAAAACCCCTAACCCAGAGCTCTGAGCCTCAGTGATCCTAGGTCCTGTAAAGCTGATCATCAGGACCAACTGTCCTGATTTAAGAAGCAAACCTGCTTTGAGTAGACTGAAGACTCACTGAGTCAGGGGGAATGTGTACTACCAAGCACTTCTTCAAACTCAGTCAGTGCAGGGCTGCAGACAGGATGGCTCAAGAGTTAAGCATGGGCCTGTCTTATAGTGGATCCAGGTTCAATTCCCTGTGCCCACAGACTGCTTTCCTGTAACTCCAGGTCCAGGGGATCCAATGTCATCTTCTGGTTTCTATGTATACTGCATGTACAGCCATATAGGCAAAACACCCATACACATAAAAATAAATTAAATCTAAAATGAAAATAGTCAGTGTGACATGTAAGAAGAATCATAAGGCATAAGCACAGGATAGAAAAATACAGTCCATAAATGCGGATACTGTGGCTACTTATCTGGGAAATTTAAGAGAATAAAACAAAAGAATTCAACTAAGTAGCAAAATGATAGGTAAACAAAAATCTTTTTAGTAATAACCAGTTTAAAATGAAAAGAAGTCAGAACTGGGTGTGGTAGCGCACATGACCCCAGTACCTGCATGGCATAGACAAGGTTTGCTATAGGTTTGAGGCTAGCCTAGTCCACTTTTTAAATTCTAGGGCAGTGAAGGCTCCTTAATGGAACACTGCCTCAAAACAAAAGAAAAAAAAAGGGACTCTTGAGGCAGTTTAGTTGGTGAAGTACCTTCCTGGCAAATGTGAGAGCCTGAGCTTGGATCCCAACACCTATGTAGAAGTAGCCAAGTGTGGTCCATGTGTCTGTAACCCTTAGGGGAAGGGGAGAAGACTGGGGATCCCTACAACAGTCTAGCCAATTTGAGACAGTAAGGTCACCAAGAGACCCTAATGAAATGATTAGTGTGGAAGCCAAGATAATAGCAACAATGAAAGTATTTGCATTTGATGAGATTCTAAAGTGTTTATCTATGCCAGATATTAGGAAATAGAGCCAGAGAACTTTTAGTCCAGTTGCTCTTATCTTCATGCAAGTTTATCGTCTTCAGTACAGAATATTGCCGGGCATATTGCTCTACCCAGAGCGGCCTATAGTGCTTGTCAATGTTTAATACGTATATTAAATGTTTATTATTTATTTTTACTGTGGCTTCTTCCTTATAACAACTTCTATTCATTTGAGCAGCAGTAAAGCTTTTTACATGTGTTTGTCAGGCTCTCAACTATTGCTTTTTTTTTTTTTTTTTTTTTTTTTTGGTTTTTCGAGACAGGGTTTCTCTGTGTAGCCTTGGCCATCCTGGACTCACTTTGTAGACCAGGCTGGCCTCGAACTCACAGCAATCCGCCTGCCTCTGCCTCCCGAGTGCTGGGATTAAAGGCGTGCGCCACCACACCCGGCTTCAATTATTGCTTTTTATGGGCTACGTCTTATGATCCTGTGCACCTATTTCAATAGACAGTAGTACTTTTCATTTAAGAAAGTAGCTGTTGAAGGTTCACCTTTGTGAGAATATGCGTGTGTTCCTCCCAGGAGTTCCTCTGAAGTATATGTTTCTTGTGGCTGTTCATTAATGGAGAACGTTTGCTAACCTAAGAGGAAACTCATGTTATTTACTCGTTCTGCAGTTATTTATTGAGTGCCTAAAGTCCTATACAGTTAGGCATTCAAATTATAGTTCATCTATAAGTAACCAGAGCCTGACCACACTAGCTTACTTCACCTGCAGATGAAGCTGACTCGTGCCAGAAGGCCCACTTATTGTTTGACATCTGAGGTTGTCACCTTTGGATTTCTCAGATATCAAGAAATAAAAATAAAAATGATCAGAGAATTGATTAGTTTATGTAGAGTTAATGATGGAAAGCAAATGGGCTTTAGAAAGAGTTTCATTCAGATTATTTGTTTCATTTTTAAGTTTTAGAATGATAACATTTGTATCTTTTAGTTGTTTAATTTTTAGATAAGTAAGAGAGGTACATAGTTTGCACATAGTACATTAAACCTATCTTTATTTTAGTGCCCCCCATTTCAAGACAAATTCTGTAGTCTAAGCTAGCCTGGAATTTGCTATATAGTCCAGCCTGGCCTTGGATTTTTGATCCTTCATCCAAGGCTGGCACCACCATGCCCGGTTTGTGAAGTGTTGGGGATTGCGCCAGACAAGGGATTCGTGCAAATGAGGCAAGCACTCCATTAACTAAGGTACTTCTGCACCCAGAAAGACCTTTGGTTGTTAGCATTAACCCTGCATCTAAGAAGCCTTTGTACCTACACAACGTGCTTTCTCAAAGTCATTCCTATTTTTGATATCATAGTTTTCTGATACCAATCACAACAGATTTTGAGAATTGACTTTGGTTGTTTAACTTTCCCCCTTTACTTAAAAAAATGTTAAGGTGTTCTTGGAAGGTAGCATTACGAAGAAGCAGCCACAGTCACACTTTGATATGTAATCTTATAAACTTTTTGGGTTTTTTTGTTTGTTTGTTTTTTGAGACAGGGTTTCTCTGTGTAGCTGTCTTGGCCTGGCTTTGTAGACCAGGCTTGCCTCAAACTCACAGAGATCCACCTTCCTCTGCCTCCGTGAGTGCTGGGATTATAGGCATGTGCCACCACACCCAGCATCTTATAAACTTTTAAATACACACACACAATGCAATATCTATGTAGTTGAAATGGGGTCAACCATATGCATGTTTTATAATTATTTTATATGAATATACCTTTTACTATATGTCCTGTTTGGCCCCATCTAGGGGTTGTCTTAATTAATTCAACAAACATTGCCATTCCCCTGTACCTGTGGCTCTTTTAGATGTTGCACACACAATAGTGAATGCAGTAGTAAAAAATGTAACTTCCTTTGTGAATCTTAAATACCAAGGAAGAAAAATAAGCAAAATCAATAGTGTTCTGCAGTAGTAAGTGCTAGGTAGAAGGCAAGGAGGGGAGAGAAGGGAATGTGGGAGGCATAAAGTTTTCAGAAGAATTCATCAAAGGCCTCATTGGGGGAAAAAAAAGATTTAAAAAGTATTTGAATAGACAAAGGAAGTGAAGGAAGGAGCTAGAGTGTGCTGACAGGAGATACAGCATCATAGAGCAGTGTTAGTGAGGAGAATATTAGGGGATGAAGTCTCAGAAGTTTCTGGAGTGTGGCTGGGAAATCTGCTACTCTGTTAGAGTATTGGGGCACTTACTTCAGTGGGTCCTGGGTTTAACTTGTGTCTTGGAGTGGTCATTCTACTCACTGTGTAGGGACAGAGTGGAGCACCGTCTAAGAAGCTGTTGTCTTAACCTAAGCTAGAGATGCCAGTGGCTTAGGTGAGAATAATAAAGAGTTGATAGATTCTAACACAGCTTATGGGCTATAGTGTGTAACAGAAAGAGAAATAAGGATGATACCAAGGTTGCTGACCTAAGCAGCTAGATAAGTAGAGCCACCATGATGTGGAGAACACTATAAAGGACAGTTTGGAAGAGAAAAATGGAGATTATTTAATTTGGGACATAAGTTTGAGGTGTTTATTACACATTCAAGTGGGGGTATTGAGGCAGGTAGAGTAGACACCTCATTTGGCTAGAAATAATGTTTGGAAGTTACTGCCTGTTTGTGGTATATAAAGTTGCATGTAGTTGTCAAAGAAGTCAAGATAGAAAATAGTTGGATTTCTTAGCATGGTGACCTATACCTGTGTTTCCAGCACTTATGAAGCTAAGGCAGGGGGATTCTTGTGAGTTTGAAGCCACCGTGTATTGCATAGCAAGTATCAGGCCAGCCAGTGCTACAGAGTGAGCACTTACCTCAAAGAGAAACAAAACAAAACAAAAACAAACCATCAGAAAGAAAAGAAAAACGGAAAACAGAACTCAGAACAGCACTGGGAGAACTGAGCCTGATACAGCCCTAGGAACTGTGAAAATTCTTCCATGGGTTCAACATGGGGCTGCCCTCTACACTTGTGGATTGATTTTGCTCTTCTCTAAAAGTGTATAAATCACACACTTTTAACATTTACCTTTAATAAGAAATTATGTAACCACAATTATGACAACAGAAAAGTCAGAATAAATATTATGTATATTAGCTGAGAGTAATTTCTGAACAAAACTTATTGAGACCACCCTGAGTAGTCTCTCTTTGGTACTTCTGATGAAACAGAGTCAACTTCTGACTTCCAGAGAGTAAGCACATAGAAGGAAGAATGAGCACTTACTAATGAGGTGACCCTGTCAACTCAAGCGCCTGTAACAGGCTGGCTGCAGAACTTCAGGGAACTAGGCTGCTTTCTCAGTTCTCCATCACTGTCTGATTATCTGCCAGTTCACCAGTGTGGTAATTTACTCTTCATGTTCCTGGTAAGCAGGAGGGCTTGTATTAGTTAGGCCAGCTGACTTCGATTGTCTCACTGTCACCGAGAACAGCTTAGCTTGGTGGTTCTGGCAAAGGTGTCATGAGTCAGCATTCCTACCCACTGTGGGTGTAGTCACTGAATACTTGAAATGGGTGTGGAAGATCTGCTTCCAGGATGGTTCCTTCACTTGAAACTTGCAGGAGGCCTTAGTTTCCTCACTATTATGGTTCTCCATAGAGCTTTTCACTGTCCCCATGACTTGGCAGCCAGGTCTTTTAAAGTAAATGATTCAATATAGATGGGTAGAAGGAAATAAATCATGATGACTTTCAGTCTCCTATTATTGCAAGCCACAGTCACTTCTGCCATATCTTACCTGTAAAAAGTGAATCACTAAGTCCAGCCAAAGTGTGAGGGGAGTGACTTGTAGACATGTCTGTCCTGTGGTCTAACATTGGCTACTGTCAAGGTTGTGTTGGTTAGCTTAGGACCCATGTTAAAAGGTGCAGAAATGGGTGCAGAATCCCACTGGGTCAGCATCATTTGAGCCCTTTCCCATATTACTTTCAGAGATCCAAAGAAGTATTTTGAAAACCACATCATAACATCATGTCTTTTTCTAACCTAATCCACAAAAAATTGTGTTAATCTCTAAGATGGCAGAACTCACAAAGAGCAGTAATGGACACACATCCTTTGGGCAATGGCCTGGTTTCTGTTGCTGTGCTGTCTTTTGTATACTGACCAGTGGGAAGCTCCTGTGGTTTAGGGTGTTGGTTGATTAGTCAGCCATGATTGTCTGTAGAATATTCATGTGTGTTGCTTTATCTCACTTTCCCTTCCTTTAACAGAATAATACAACAGATCTTTGCAGGATTCTTTGCAAATTCGGCGATTCCTGGATCCCCACACCCCTCTTCTTGGTAAGTGACCATTCTGTGCATTCTTTGTCTGTATTGCACTGCTTGAGTAGTACTGTTTTAGACGGGATCATGTCTACCACAGCGAAAGAAAACCCTGCATAGGTGAGTATGTGGATGTGCCTGGGATATTAGACTACCTTTCTCCCACCCCCCCCCACCCCAACCCCCAAAATCCCAACTCAGTCAGAACTCACTTTTCCTTCTTGATGCTGAGGACAGCTGTCCTGGTCCCCTAAGATACTGCTGGATGTGCCTGGTTGGCTTTCTGTCTTGGTCTGAGGACTATGTTGAGGTGGGGAAGGAGATGGTCCCTGCTGGGCCTGAGATCTGCTTTGCGAGTTTCCCTTATGAACCACACAGGAAGACTTTGTGCTTTAAGAATTCCTGACATTGAAAACATAACATTTTAGTTTCTTTTCTCAAAGTAAGAAAGTTTTTAAAAAGAAACCAAAGACACATGGAGGTCAGCATGAGAGTGACTGTAGGCGTGGCAAGGACTACAGACAGGACTACCTGGAACAGCCATCTCCAGCTATTTCCAACTTCTAGTGTTCCTACAGAAGGTTTTCTGTTCAATGCTTCCCCACATTTACTCCATCTTAGAGCCTCTGGTTACTTTACATGTGGTCTAGCTAGATCCTGTGCACCAGTAGTACCAAGAAAGAAGTCCTGCCTAGTCCCTTTGTGAGTGCTCTTGAGTTGTAATTTACAGGGACCACTGTGGCTGCTTCTCTACCAGGAAGTCCTTACCATGAAGGATGGGTATGGCCTCTTTGAATGACGGAAGGAAGTCTGCTGTAGATTTGGGCCAGCCAAAACACAAACTTTCCTTAACCCACAGGCAGTGAGCTCTTTTGGCCCTGGGTATCCTGTAGCATTTCAACTCCCTTCGCATTTTGTCCCAGTTAATTAAAATTTGTTAAAGCCGGGCATAGTGGCACATGCCTTTAATCCCAGCTCTTGGGAGGCAGAGGCAGGTGGATCTCTGTAAGTTCAAGGCCAGCCTGGTCTACAAAAGAGAGTCCAGGACAGCGAAGACTACACAGGGAAACACTGTCTTGAAAAACCAAAAAAATAAATGAATAAAGAAATAAATAATAAATAAAATTTGTTAAGAATAGAAGCATAGTTCTAGAAAATCTACTTGACCTCTCAAGTACAAAGGGTTTCTTTGCCTCTTGATTTTAGAATACTATTGACTTTTCAGCTCTGAGAGAGTGGTGGCCCATTGCTAGGCTCCCCTGTGGTATAAGGCAGAGCCTGCTCACCCTCCCCCCTAACCCTGTCTGTCTCATCTCACGTATAGGAGCGGAATGCTGCACTCCAACCCTGGGGACTATGCCTGGGGTCAGACAGGGCTTGATGCCGTTTTAACCCAGGTGAGGAGCTGCCTTGTGAGAGGGCATCTGTTTGATGTGTCTCATGGTTCCACAGGCTTCTGCATTCCTTCTGCTACTCTCTGACATGGCAGTCCCTCTGCTTTCACTGATAGTGTGAGCTTTTGGGTTTCTGTTTTTACTAAGTGGATGGATGGGCTATGGGTGTGACCCTGTGTCCATGCTCTTACTAGGCATCTGGGGATTTCTGGAGGGTGACTTTAACTCTGGAGGAAATAAAGACTTCTCCTATAACAAAGAGTTCATTGTAATTTATCCTCTTGTTCAGTCCTGTGAGGAACAGATACTTCACAGAAAAACAAGGTCTGCCATGTTGAAGCTGGGGTTTCTGCTAGATGGAACCAAGTAGAGGAAGGAAGCAGAGACAAGGTCTTCCCATGCTGTGGATAATTGCTTCACTCGTTTATGTCCATTTTAACTTGATTGGTTTCCATTTTCCTGTCCCTGCTGAGAATAGAAAGCATGTTGTTTATTTGTTAGTCTTCTTGTAGACAGCAATGTACCCATTTCTTGGCTTTTTGCTGCTTTTCATCCTCCCATCCCTTCCCTCTGACCAAATGAAATTTTGAGCCAGTTTGCTATTGCTTTTTATTAACCTGTAATTTTATTCAGGACATCACAACTCTTTTGGTACCATACGTTTACTTTATGTTATGAGTCCGTCTTATAACCATGGTTTACACTGGTGTCACTCTGACATGGTAAAGCAGCTATGAATGTTCCAGCCCCTGGACGGAGTCCTACAGAAGTTGAGAGCAGCGAACATTCTTAATGCCTGCACTATTTGTTCTCAGCTGGAATGGCTCACTCTCCACTTACTGAGATAACAAGCATTGCTGCTTTTTCCTTTTGTAGCTTTTAGGACAGCTAGAAAACACAGGTCCCCCTCCGGCTGACAAGGAAAAGATCACTTCTCTCCCAACAGTGACAGTAACTCAGGAACAAGTTGGTAAGTTTGTTTACATCTAGTCTAATATTCAGTGCATTTCTATTCTAAAGCTGTGGTTCCCTAACATTCCTGTCTGGCTACCAGCTGTGGAGGGCCTAGTTAGCATGCCTGCTTATAGATCCCAGAGGAAATAAAGAGATGTGGTCATTTGTACAAAGCTTGATTATAATCAGTACAAGAACTTACTCCAAAACTCACTAAATGATTTAAAAAGCTGTTGGAAATAGTTTTGGCACATGATACCATAGGGAGGAGAAGAGGATAAATAAGAACCTAGGGCTTGCTTCACGTTAAGGTCCAGTCAGGTAAATAGGGGCGTTGTTTGTGAACTTGTCTACCACCCAAAACACCCTGAAACTTCTCTTGCAGTTTGAAGCTTTTCTGAACAAGCCTGTCCCTTCCCTATCTGCTCAGACTCTCCTCTCCTCACATCAGAGTCCCTTCCAGATTAATAGAAAAGCAGCTTACATCTGACTCAAACAACACAGCTGTGCTGCTGTTCTTCGGTTCCTTCACTCTTCTGAAAGGGAGTCCTAGACAGAGGAGTGAGGGTGTAAGGGATCTTTAGGAAGGTTCTAGAAATAATGTTACATAAAGTGACAAGGAGAGGGAGCCAAAATCAAAATTAGGGAGGCTATTGCTGTATTTCCAGTGGGGTTCTAGTGATGGTGGCAATGCTGACAGAAAGGAAAAGGTAGATTTAGAAATGTAATTTTGAATTGTCATGGAGGTACACGCCTTTAATCCTAACACTAAAAAGATCTCTGAGTTTAAGGCCAGCCTGGTCTGCACAGTGAGTTCTTCACCAGCCAGGGCTATTTAGTGAGACATTAAGGGAAAAAAAGAGAGAGAAAGAAACTTCTATTTTGAAAAAAGTTAGCTTTATTACTGATTCCACAGTAAGATGAAGGAGTCCTAAGTGCACTTGTCCTCTATAGTTCTGGGTTACAGCTCCTGGTACAACCTTTAATTAACAACCTCCAAGGACCCTGGGACAGTCATACTGAAAAGAACAGGAAAAGAACCTCTGTGATGGTGCACAGCTTGCCACTGTTTTCTAGGCAGACACTGGCTGACAGAGGCTGTCACACATCTGGGAAGGTGTTTTCCCTATTTTAACTTAATAGACAAATAAGTTTCTGCTTACTTATTTTTTAACTTAAAAATTATATTTATTTTGTGTATGTGTGCATATGTACCACAATGCATGTGTGGAGGCCAGAGGATAACTTGAGGTAGCTGATCTTTTTTTTTTTTCCCCTCTAAGCTACCTCACCGGGCCAGCTCTCTGCTAGTTCTTCTAACTTGTCTCACTAAAAATGCGGCCTGTTGTTGAGCATGGTGGCGCACGCCTTTAATCTCAGCTCTTAGGAGGCAGAGGCAGGCAGATCACTGAGTTCGAGGCCAGCCTGGTCTACAAAGCGAGTCCAGGATAGCCAGGGCTACACAGAGAAACCCTGTCTCAAAAAAAGGAAACCAACAACGACAATGGCAAAAATTGGATTTATTATATGATTCTTTTAGGTCTATTGGAATTGGCCCCATTTGTTTCCATGTCTGTTACCATTTCTGTCTCCATTTTGAACAAAATTAAATCATACTTCTTATCTGCCTACCACTTACATAACTTTTCTCCACTCCCTCCCTGTGATGTTTTGGGGGTCAGGGACGTTTCTTGGGTTGTAAGAGACATCTAGTTTGGTTTTGTTCTTGTTTGTTTGTTTGCTTGCTTGCTTATGAGGTAGCCCAGGTTAGCCTTGACTTCCTGCTTCTGCCTCCCTAATGCTGGGGTTATAGGCCTGCTATAACATGCCTGGCTCTTGGTTGTTTTTCTTTCTTCCTTTTGCTTGTTACTTTAAAACACATCTCTTCCTCCAACAGATACGGGTTTAGAATGTCCAGTATGCAAAGAAGATTACACAGTTGAAGAGAAAGTCCGGCAGTTACCCTGCAACCACTTCTTTCACAGCAGCTGCATTGTGCCATGGTTAGAGCTGGTGAGTACAGCCAGCTCTGACCTGTGGCGGAGCAGCTGGCAGGTTACCTGTTGGCCGGGGTGAGGCTGGTCCAGAGGACAGATGTAGTTGCAGTTCAGGGAGCCAAGCAGATCAGATTTAGCCTCCCTGATTGGCTCCTCGTGCCACCAACATTGTTTTGTCAATTATTATCCCTTTGTAGTGCTTCTAACCAAAGGACAGTGAGCTGCAGTGCACAGGCCACTGTGGCATGACGGCAGCTTTTGCAGATAGTGATTCTGAAGCACATTCAGCAATCTGTGGTGTTCCTGTGCTAACTGGGCACAGTTGAAGAATTGTAACAGAGTTGCTCTAACATTCAAAGCCTAGCACTCACTCTCTGTCCCTGTGCAGGTGCCCTTGGAGGCCAGAAGAGCATATTGGATTCCTTGGAGCTTGGGTTTCCAGCCATTGTAACCCATGGGTGCTGGGAACTGAACTCAGTCCTCTGCAAGCGTAGTGCATGCTTTAGCTGCTGAGCATCTCTCCAGCCCCCTCTCTGTCCCTTAAAAGAAAAAGTTTGCTTAATGTCATTAAGACAACATGAAGAAATGGTTGATAGTTCAGGTCACTGCTGGCAGTTAGTTTTGTTTGCCATTATGAGTTAGTTTTTATTAACTTCTTGGCTTAGAATTCTGCTTAAAGTTCTATCCAGGAGATATCCTGGTATGGTACCTTTTTAGTTGCCAGCTCATGATTAATTTTATTGTTTTGGTGGTATGAGGGCCTTGTGAATGCAAGGCAGGTTCCCTTAAGTCATAATTTGGGGTAAAGTGGCATGTGGCCACACAGGCTTGTGAGTGCATGGGGAGGCCAGAGAGCAACCTTAGATGTTGTTCCTTAAGAGCTATTCACTTTGATTCCTTGGACAGTGCCAGGCTGGGTGGCCACAAACCCCAGGGATCTGTGTGTCTGCCTCCCCAGTGACAGGATTACAAACTTCTGTCACTGGTATTTTACATGGCATCTTGTAGGCTTTGAACTTTTCCAAACCTACTTTATTTGGAGTTCTTTAATGCTTGTACCTCCCTTCCAACCCACCTACCCTAGACAGGAGATTTCCACTTGTTTGTAAACATTTTACTGACTAAGCCATTTCTGCAGCTTGCTTGTGGGGTTTATTAAGTGTGTTTGGTACTCCTAGCTTTTCAGGTCATGGTGTTTACATGGATTGGTGTCATTTTGTTTCAGCATGACACATGCCCCGTATGTAGGAAGAGCTTAAATGGTGAGGACTCCACTCGGCAAACCCAGAGCTCTGAGGCCTCTGCAAGCAACAGATTTAGCAATGACAACCAGCTACATGACCGATGGACTTTCTGAAACTCAAGACCCCACCTGAACCAAGGCTGCCTGTATTAGTCTTGTTATCATAGCTGTAAATTGTATCAAAACTAAACAAACAAAATAGTAGATGGATTTAGGAATCATGTAAGAAACCCCAACCCATAATATTAATGCAACGAGTGTATTTCTTCTCTAAATTTAAAGTTAAAACCTACAGATGGAATTGTATCTACAACCAAATGCCTCTTGTTCCTGAACTGAGTGAGACTTGTGTGTGAAACTTAATTATGTCAGTGTGCTCCTGCCTGAGCAGAACCAGTTCCTTAATGTCTAGCTAGGGCTCTGCCGTCACGTTGTCCTGTAATGGATGTCTCTACCTCCTCCTCCATCTCTGTCTCACCACTAGTGGATCCTGCAGCACATACAGAGAATCCAGAACCCTACAGTCCTGTGCAGAGCGTCGTTTGTCTTAACTGTACAGGAGGACCTGCTCTTGGCCATGTGAGCAAGGCAAGGATAGTTGCTCTCATGCAGCCTTTCCTTGATCTCCAGAGACCAAGGATATGAAGGAGAATTAGAGTGGGAAGGACGAGTGGCCTGCCATCATACACTTTGGTTTTCTTAGTTTAAGTCAGGAAGTGCGGCTTCCCTAAAACCAGCATGGTGTATCTTAGTCTTGGGTTGGTAGAGATCTGATTTTGGTTCCTCTTTGGTATTAAGTTGAGCCGTGTATAGTCACAGAAAGACAGATGCTGGAAATCTTTACCACTGAGATGTTTTTAATGACTATCAACTCACTGTTGACTGTCTTTCATACTAGGGACCTGACAATAATTTCCCTCATCAAAATAGGATCATTTTATTACTGCTTCTATACCAATTCACAGTTTTGGTAATTCACTGTTATTTAGGAATTGAAATTTTATGTTGCCTTGTTTTAGTTTGTAAAGTTTATTTTTCATGTCTGAAACTTTTCCTGTTCTGTTCAGTTCGAGCTGTACTTGGAATCAATCTGATCAATGTAATCATGCCCCAAACAACTTAGTCTGGGAAAGGTAGACCTCGCTTTAAGTTCTAACAGTGTCCATACATACGCTTTATATGTGTTTAAAACTGAATAAATGGAGATTGTCGAGAATGTTGTTGAGCTTCAGCGTCTCAGAAGGACATGATGGAGATGCCTATCAGCTGTGGTACCCGAGAGGACGCTGAAGGTATACAGGACAGCCAGGACAAGAGCACTATGATGTGGTGTGTCTTTGTCTAGGCTAGAAGTCCTCCTCCAGTTTTTGATGACTCACACTCTGATTTGCAGGTCATTGTGGAGGGTTTTTTTTGTACTTGTTAGAGGATGAAGAAATTGGGAGGGAAAAGAAAAAAAATGGGAGACTGGCCTGATGAACTAATAGCATGCTCCTAAAGGTTGTGGTCCAAGGTATGGTTCAAATCCAGTCCTGCTGGCATGGGTCCTGCAATGCCAGCTGTCTGGGGTGCTGAAGGAAGAGGGTCACGATGTAAAGGTTTGCCTGGGCTATATAGTGAGCTCAAAGCCAGCTGGACCACCTAGTTCATTTCAAAATAAACAAATGAAAGGAGGCTGAGGCTATTGCTTAATGTGGTACACTTACCTAGGATGTATAAGGACCTAGGTTCAATCCCCAGTGTTTCCAAAATGTGTGCACTCCTGTGTACATGTGTGCGCGCACGCACGCACACACACACACACACACACACACACACAATTTAAATAGCTTAGAGGAAATGGAAAATGTTTTTCTTATATCCTCTCAGGCTATGCCTTTCTAGGGAGTATGATCTGTTTATTGTGGTCAGTCCATAAAATACAAAATGACTTTGTATCGGGAGGAGACTGAGGAGAAAATGAAAATTCTGTAAGGAATATTTGATTACTGGCCCGGAGGAAGCTTTATTGAAATGTGAGCACATTGCAGTTTTAGAGTAAAACATTATCAGTTGTCTTAGAAAGATTTTGATAGCTCAGACACATTCATCTGCTCACTGCCAAGGCAGTTATAGCTGGGGAGCTAGAACTAGAAATTAATTTTACACACTATGGAAACAAAGTGCTACATAGGGCTCTGCCTCTCTGATACAGTGTACTACATAGACCACCATTACTTTAACTTTCTATGACCTCTAGAACACATAAAGCCATTTTGCTATTTCACAGACTTGTATTACTCAATTTTTAGTGTTTTATAATGGGAGGCACCTCTGATTTCCAGGTTAGTTTATGCTGAGGAATTAGGGTTCTTCAGACAAATAGAACTAACCGAATCATAGCGAAAGGTTTGTCATAAGCAATCGGCTGGTGCAGTGATGATGGCTAAGCAGTCCTAGGATCTTCAGTGAGCCAGTGTGTGTAGTTGTTGTCCAAGTCTGACAGCCTGCACACCAGAAAAGCTAGCAATATATATTTTAGTCTGGAAGCCAGCAGACCCAAGGGGAACTGACAATTGAATTCCAGCTCAACAGGCAGGGAAGACAGACATTTGGGTAGAAGGAGTTAAAGCACCCCTAACCTGAGAATGAACAGCCTTTTTGTTCAGTTTACATCATCAATTGTTTGGGGCTCAGAATAATGTGCTGCTTTTCAGCCAACTGAGTCAAATGTTAATTCCATTCAAAACCACCTTCACATAAACACTAGGAGCATGTTTGGTTGAGTGTCACAGCCCCCTGGTCAAATTGCCACATACACTTGGCCATCACAGGGAGGGAGTATGGAAATGATTGTAGGGAGTGAGTTTCATGCCATGTGAGCAAAACTTAATTTCTGCTAAGTAAATATCTAGGTTGGTTTAGAGACTACAGTGGGATGGCATATAGTCGGTCCTTAACTTCTCTTTATCTTGGCATAGTTTAACCTGGAAGTAAGAGATGACTTCCATTCTAGGAGAAAATGGAAGAAACATTTTATATCTTTTGCTCTTAACACCAAAATGTGAGCTGGGGTTAAAAGCTTCTTTCTTTTCATAATGCATTTTCCTTAAAAGTAAACCAGTTTTGATATGGAGCCCACATCAGAAGGCTAGTAATATCCTAGTTTCATTTCAGTAGCTGTGATGGCAAAAAGCAAGTCAAGGGAGGAAAGGCATGTGTGCCTTGTGAATCCCAGGATGCAGTCATGGTTGTGGAGACGTCATCTAAGAACTTGAAGCAACTAGTCACATGGTTAGCCGAGCAGAGAGATGTCCAGTTAGCCCCACCCCCACTTCATCCTTACAGTTCAGTGCCAAGTCCATGAAATGTGCCATCCGTGTTCAGGGTGGGTCTTCCCACCTCATTTATTCAATTAGAAAAACATTTCTTCTAGGAATGTCCACAGGCCAACCTGATGTAGGCAATCCCACACTGACATTCTTTTCTCAGATGTTTCTTGCCTGTGAACACGTGACAGTTCAGAATGAACAAGACCTTTTCATTAATATTAATGTTCTTTCAATTCTAGGCAGAACTCAGCAGAATTTCCTAGTCTGATTTTGCTTGTCATATATGGATAGAAATAAATACCTCTCTGTATTTGTATAGATACAGATCTTTTTATCTGCTACTCCGAAACAGTCATTTGTACATTCAGACCATAGTAGACTTGAAAGCTGGGAACACTATATAGGCTAGAGCCTTATCAAACCCATTTTCATATTGATTAGTGTGTTAGTTTTTTGTGGGGTTTGTTTTGGTTTTTCTTTTTGTTTGGGTTTTGTTTGTTTGTTTTAGTTGCCTTGATAAAACACCATGAACAAGGCAACTTGTAAGAAAAGGTATTTAATTTGGATCTCATGGTTGCAGAGAGTGAGGCTCCATCATGGTGAGGGTCATGGCAGCCGGTACAGCACTGGAGCAGTAGCGGAGCGCTTAAATCCTTATTCACAAGCATGACACACAGAGAGCTAACTGGGAATGGCCGGGCTTAGAAACTGCAAAGCCCACTATCAGTGGCATGCTTCCTCTTCAACAAGGCCACACCTTCTAGTCCTTCCTGAAAGTTCTACCAACTGAAGACCAAGCATTCAAATTTGTGAGCCTATGGGGGCCATTGTCATTGAAAACAGCACAGTTAAGATTGGCCAGATGGAATTGGAGAGCTGGGTGTGAAGTGCAGAAAAATGGACACTTAGCCTCATCTCCCAAGTCCCTTACAGTGTGAGGGCTGGCTTGCTGCAAAGAAGGAAAAGAATGACATGGCATTTAAGATTAATTTTCCCCAGAGTTCCTGTTTCCAATTCTTTGAAACGTTGAGAAACTGGAAGACTCCAGGATGACATGCCTCTGTTGCTATGTGTAACTCTTTGACCCTTTCCTCAGAAAAAGTAATTTCTCTGCTGGAGAGATGGTGTAGGGGTTAAAACCTAATAGGCTCTGGCACCTATATAGGTATGATGCAACTTTGTGAAGCATTCTTTTTTGGGGGGAGGGGGTTCTAGACAGTCTCTCTGTGTTAGCCATGGCTGTCCTGGACTTGCTTTGTAGACCAGGCTGGCCTTGAACTCACAGCGATCTGCCTGCCTCTGCCTCCTGAGTGCTGGGATTAAAGGCCTGCACACACCTTAACATCAAGGGTAAAAGATTGGAAGGAAATACTCCAAGCAAATGAACCTAAGAAGCAAGCTGGTGTAGCCAATGCAATAGCTAACAAAATAGAGTTCAAAACAAAACTAACCAAAAGAGATAGAGAAGGACACTACATATTCTTCAAATGAAAAATCCACAAAAATGACATTCAGTTCTTACGTGGACCCAATGAAAGTGGTGCTAAGGAGAAAGTTCTTGGCACTAAGTGCCTACATTTTTTTTTAACGTTTTTTGGGTTTTTTTTTGTTGTTGTTGTTTTGTTTTGTTTTTGTTTTAGCAATCTCAAACTAGCAACTTAACAGCACACACAAGAAATCCAGAGAATCATACATACTTTAAAAACCTGTACTCCAGGTTTGGAGTACAGATTGGAAAATATAAAAGAAATGGATAATTTTCTCAATAGATACCACTTACCAAAGTTAAATCAAGATCAGATAAACAATTTAAACAGAGCTATAACCCCTAAGGAAATAGAAGCAATCATTAAAAGTCTCCCAACATTAAAAAAAAAAAAAAATTAAAAAAAAAAAAAAAAAAAAAAAAAAGCCTAGGGCTTTAGTGCAGAATTCTACCAGACTTTCAAAGAAGAGTTAATGCCAATACTCCTCAAATTCCATAAAGTAGAAACAGAAGGAACATTACAAAATTCATTTTATGAGGCCACAGTTACCCTCAAATCCAAAACACATAAAGAATCAACAAAGAATTTCAAATCAATTTCCCTTATGAACATAGCTATGAAAATGCTCAATAAAATACTTGCAAACCACCACACTTTTAATCCCAGCACTTGGGAGGCAGAGGCAAGCTAAGTTCGAGGCCAGCCTGATGTACAAAGTAGGTTCATGACATCCAAGGCTACACATAGAAACTCTGCCTCTAAAAATCAAAAAGAAAAATAATAAAACAAAAAACTTGCAAACAGAATCTAAGAACACATGAAAAAGATTATCCACCATGATCAAACAGCCTTCATTCCAGAGGTGCAGGATGGTTTGACATCTCTAAATCAGTACATGTAATCCACCATATAAACAAACTAAAAGAAAAAAAAAAATGATCATCTCATTAGATGCAGAAAAAGCCTTTGACAAAATCCCAATCCAATGTCCCTTTATGATAAAAGTACTAGAGAGATTAGGAATACAAGGGACATACCTAAAAATAATAAAGGCAATTTACAGCAAGCCTGCAGCCATCATCAAATTAAATGCAGAGAAACTCAAAGCAATTCCGCTAAAGTCAGGGACAAGACAAGGTTGTCCAAGCTCTCCATATCTACTCAATACTACACTGAGTTTTAGCTAGAGCAATAAGACAACTGAAGGATATCAAGAGGATACAAATTGAAAAGGAAAAGAAATCAGGGAAGCAACACTCTTCAAATAGCCTCAGATAAGATAAAATATCTTGGAGTAACTCAAAGTAAGGGAAAGACTTCTTTGATTAAAAACCTCAAGTCTTTGAAGAAATTGAAGAAGGTATCAGAAGATGGAAAGATGTCCTGTGCTCATAGATCAGTAGGATTAACAGAGTAAAAGTGGCCATCCTACCAAAAGCAACCTAAAGATTCAATGCAGTCCCCATCAAAGTTCCAACACTGTTATTTACAAACCTTGACAGGACAATTCTTGGCTTTATAGTCAAGCACAAAAAAAAAAAAAAAAACCACAGGATAACTAAAATAATCCTGAGCAATAGAAGAATTGCTGGAGGTATCACCATTCCCTATTTCAACTTGTACTATGGAAATTAGTCATAAAAAACAGCAAGGTTTGGGCATAAAAACAGACACATTGATCAATGGCATTGAATTGAAGACCCAGACATAAATCCCTACACCTATGGCACCTGCTTTTTTATAAAGAAACCGGAAAATATCAGAAAACAAAAAACACAACATCTTCAACAATAGTGCTGGTCAGACTGGATGTCTGCATGTAGAAGAATGCAAACATCCATTCTTTTCACTCTGCCCTTCACAGAACTCAATTCTACATGGATCAAATACCTCAACATAAAGCCAGATACACTGAACTTGATAGAAGAGAAAGTGGGGAATAGCCTTGAACACATCAGTACAGGAGGAGACTTTCTGAACAGAATGCAGTTAGCACAGGCACTAAGATCCACAGATAATAAATGGAGACCTCATGGAGAGTACCAGTTGGGTCCATGTAGTGGTATGTTATTGAATGGGGCAAGAATATAGAGGGTGGTTCATGTGCATACTGGGGAACAGCAGGGACAGGGAAGGAACCTTAGAAGGTCACGCAGAAACAAAGGGAAGTCCAACCTGGGGTATTTCCGTGGTCAGATAAGCAGCACTGGCCCTCTTAGTGTTGGAGATGTTGAGTTTCTACAATTCCCACGTCTGAGCGTGGGGAATCCTATCTTCTGGGGTCTGTAGGCTCTGGAGAAAGGGGGAGGGGCTCCAGCACATCCACAGCCAAACTCCTGCTGCTGTCAGGATGAGAAAATCCAGGGTTTGAGGCATGCTTTGACCCCTTCTTGGCTCCAGGCCAATCCTACAATAGAGGACTAATATCAAAATATATAAGGAACTCAAGAAACTAGATATCAAAAAAACAAATATTCCAATTCAAAATGGGGTACAAATCTAAAGAGAATTCTCAATAGAGGACAGACACTAAAGTGGCTGAGAAACAAACATCCTTATCTATTAGGGAAATACAAATCAAAATTAACCAATGCCTGACACTGCTTGGGTAATCAAGAACCAGAGACTAGATAGCCAAGAGACCTAGGGTAAAACCAAACCCTACTGGTCTTTAAAAAAAAAAAGTACAAAAAAATTACTCCTAATGATATTCTGCTATACTGATAGATCAGTGCCTTAGCCAGTCATCAGAGAGGCTTCCTCCAGCAGCAGATGGGAACAGATGCAGAGACACCCAGCCTCCCAAGTGCTGGGATTATAGGTGTGTGCTGTACCAGGATCAATGCTATTGATAAATTTTTCTTACCACATTGAGTCTCACATGACCTTTTGCATACAAAATTACCCAAGGAAAACTTCGCCTGTCTCTACATCACAACTGAGTGGCATTCTGGGGCTCAGGAGTGAGAGGGCCTCAGAAGAGGAAGCTAACGCAGATGCGCAGGCCCACTGACAGCAGTGAAGGAGGACAGATCTTAGAAAAAGTGAGGTTTATATTCCATAGCTACTTGAATGTTAAGGGGAAACCCTTTCCCTCTGAGGAAGTGAAATGGGAAGGTAAAAGTGTTTGTGGTGGCTGTTCTTGGTTGGCAACTTGAATACATCTGGAATTAACTAAATCCCAAGATGGGCACACTTGTGCCTACATCTGATCTGGACCACACCTTCTGTGGCATCCTATATAGTTTGAGGTTCAAGACCATACTATTAAAGACATTACTGCACCACATCAGCCTCGGAACATGATCTTTATAAAGCTTAGTTCCCACATTTGGTAGGTCTGTGTCAAAAAGATGACAGGTGAGGTGTCTATTTTAATGGCTTGCCACTTAGGTGCACTAAATTGTCACTTCCTATCTTTATTTGTGTAGTCCTTGCTGTTGGAAATAGTCTGTCCCTTGTTCTGCTGGTGACAAGAGGTTATCTGCCCGAAGTCAGAGAGAGTCTGTGAGTTTAGGAACAGGAAAAGCCCAAAAATAACTGCTTTGAGCATCTCTTAAAAGACCAGTGACCAGTCTGGCAGTCATGGTGCATACTTTTGGTCTCAGTGCTCAGTGCTCAGTTATCTTGCTCTCTCTCCTCCCCATATTTGCTTGTTTTGTCTCTTTTCCTTTACAGTACTAAACACATAGTTCTTTTTTTAAATGGTGTTTTCGTTTTTAAAGATTTATTTATTTTGTGAGTGTGGGTATGCACAAGTGTGTGTGCATGTGCATCTGGAGGCCAGAAGAGGGTGTTGTGTGTACTCCACCTTTCTCAACCTATTTCTCTGAGGTATGGTCTCACATTTTCTCCACTATACTGGGAGCCAGCAAACCCAGCAGTCCTCATGTCTCTGGCCTCTTGGGGCTGAGGCTGCTGGTGTGTATGTGAACTCTTGGCTGCTTATGTGGGTGCTGAGGTCCAAAAGCCAGTCTTATGATTGCATGTAGCCACTAAGCCATCTCTCCAGTGGTCTCAGTTTCATCTCCAGACCCCACGGCAGAAGGACACAACCAACTCCACATGTGTTCAGTGCATTCACACATGCCTCACACATACACATGAAAATAAAACTTGCTTATTTTACCGTGCGAAGAAAGAACGTTATTCTGGGCTTGAACATGCCTGGTATTTAAGGACTGTACACCAGCCACATTTGCAAAACGTTTTCTTTATTGGCACCGAGGTGGGAGGAGCCAGGCTGTCTCTGGCAGTAAGGAAGGAGATGCAGAAATATACCAGCTGTTTGCCGGATTCTTAGGGTGTTTTTATTTCTCGGGGTGGATGTATGGCACTCTTGTGGAGATCAAAGGACAGCTTGTGGGAGGAGTCAGTCTGTCCCTCCACCACGTGGGTGCACAGGTTTGAGCTGAAGCTTAGCCGACGAACGCCTTTGCTTGTTTGACCATCTCGCTGGCCCTCTGGGTGACTGGACTACTTGGCCTCCGTTCCCTGTACCATCCCCCGTGATCACTGTCAGATTTACCTTGCTTTGAAGTTTGTTTTTCTTTTTGTCACAGGGTTTGTGGAACTGTAGAAAGAAAAGGAAATGTTCTGTTACTACCTCACAACTTAGACTAGCCGCAAAACACCACCTGACATGAGCAGTCTCCTTTGTCTGAGATGGGTATTAGACAGGCTCTCATGGCTAAGGGAATGGAGAAATGTGTGAACGTAATGTATGTGTTGTGTGGAAGGCATGGACGGAGGCACGGGGATCCAGGAAACTCTTTCATCTTTCTCCTCACCTGAAAGAAAGCATTATAACTTGGGCTCTGAGATATCGCTAAGGGCTAAGAAAATGTATGCGTCTTTCTGCTCAACCCGGGCTCCTCCATAATTCTGCTAAGCCTTGAGCTGGAGAAAGATGAAGAAAAACAAAAGCTAGACACGGTTGTTCATAGCTGTAAGAGCAGTGCTTGGAAGCCTGGGGCAGGCCTGTGAGTTGGAAGCCAGCCTGGGTGGGCTGCATGGGGAGACCACGGCTTGACCTCTGTCACACACACCTTCATAACGTAAGCACCCTGTGATGTAGCTTTGGCGTTTCCTTCTGTGTACCTTTAAAGCTCCTTGCACACAGGATTGCATTTAAAGTTTTGATCCTGACTAGCAAAGGGAACCAGGACAGAGGTTTGTTGCTCTAGGGTGGCTTTGGAGTCAAAGGTAGTGGTGATAGTGCAAGGCTGGACTCAGTTTCCCCTTTGAGTTTGTACTGTGCCTAAAGAAATAACATTTACTAACAAATCATAGCTTAACCTATGAGGAAAACTTGTGTTCAGTAAACTGAGAGTAAAAGGTCAGACTGTTGATCCCCACCCTTTCTGTGACAGCGGGCCCAGCTTTAGCATGTCTGTGGGTCACAGGTACAGGCTCGTGCCATCCAATGCTTCGTAGTTCACAGGCTTGCTGTTTCTGCATATATGAAGAGGCCATGCCAAAGCGCAGTTGTGAGGTGCTTTCATACGGTATAGCAAGGGCACAGTTCCATGTTGGAAGGATCTGTACCAGGCCCTGTGAGGGGCCGCTCAATCCTCCATGCCCGCTTCCTGATAAATAATAGGGATATTTGCTTGGAAGTGTTGTCTGGGGTGAGTGAGGTTCACCTTCCCGTCACAGAGCTGTGTGTTTAATACCATCTTCACTGGGTAGAGAAGAAAAATCTTTGTGTTTATCGAGCTTACTTTATGGTATCATTCAAACTAGTAGTTATTAATTTGAGAAAAGCTTAAAATGAGTTCATTTCAAGGGCAGGCAAAAACTGACACCAGTTACTTGTTATGCAAAAGCCTAGTGACAAATTGTTAAATGTCCCACTCCTTTGATACGCAGTCAGCATTGTGGAGGAGCTAGATTCAGACCCCTCCTTAGACAACCCCACGTCCTCTTTGTTCATCTTTGTACACTAACAAGAGATCTAGTGCTCAAACATGCAGTGCTGTGTTCACTGGGAAGCAGCTGGATTTACTGTCTCCCACAGGCCTTTCCACTGACCTCTGACCCAGTGGCAAACCCAACCCAAATGTCTCCATGCACATCCAGAGTGATGAAGACTTTAAGTGCCATGGAGCCAGTTTGAGCCAGTTTCACACGCATACTGGTTGTACACTTGGGTAACAGCCCCCCTCCCTCCCTTGGAGCTTCCTTTCTGTACGTTCCCTCTTAGGAAATAATTAAGCCTGCAAGGATGCGAACTCATATTTCTTCTGGACATACCTTGAAGGGCCACCAGGCCGGTGATCAGCATCCCCCAGGCCTTCACTTGCAGGAAGCCTGAGCTGAGAGAGCCATCGATATGGCTGAAGTCGGTCTGTGGCCTTTGCCTCTGTCTTATCTCTGTATGGTTCCCTGTTCCAGGTTCAGAAGAGAATCAGATCAGGAGAGCATTTCAGAAGTCAGACCTTCTTCCTTTTGTGGTATTTCCTATGTGATCTCAAAGAATGCCTGGCAGCATAATTCACTTCCTGAGTAAATAATTCACTTCCTGATCTCTGTGGGCTATGATGATATGTCAAAAAGTAGTAAATAAACACAGAATCTAGCATTTACCAGATACAGAGAGCAAGTAGACCTCAGAGGAGCTCTAGAATTTTGACCGAACTTGGGTTGCCCTAGAGGTCAGTCATTATAAACAGTCTTCTGGGATGGATCAAGTAATTTAGCATAAGTTAGAATCAGGGGCACTAGGATAGAACTGGAGCCTCTGTCACTGCCTCTGCATGAGCTTTTAGTGTGAGTCCTCAGAGGACGAACCTCCGGGGAGCCTGTGGAGGTTAGTGCCAGCACAGTGCCTGGCACATGCAGAGCACTCAGTACACAGTGGTATCGTTTATTAACGCCACCAGTTGCCTGTCTGCCCTTTCCTTCCAGAAGGACCTTATCACCAGAGTTGATGATCCTATGCACTGAATGCTTAGTAGCCTGAGAGGACGTAGACATTCCTTTTTAAGGAAATGTCATCTCAAGTAGAAACACTTGGGGTGCATCAGGAGCCTGGAAAAACACTAGGTCTTAAGGGACAAGGACTGTTGTGCCTCACTCTGCTGTCCAGCGCTTGGCACTGTGCTCAGGCTGTGCAGTAAGTATTCAGTATGTGAACAGAGAGGGGCTGGGGGAGAGCCACGCTTGCAGTTTAACTGGGGCAGAGTAGCTGCATAAATACAATAAAATTGCTTAGAGCAGTGCCTCTCAGCTGCCCTAACACTGTGACCCTTTAACACAGTTCCTTTTATACAGTGGTAACCCCCAACCGTAAAAGACTCTGTTGCTACTTCATAAATGTAATTTTTCTACTGTTTTGAGTCATATGAGACCCACCAGGCTTGCAAACCATAGGTGAAGAACCACTGGCCTACAGCCTCATACTAGGCTAACATGATTTATACGTTGTAGATACCAAGAAGATATTAATTTTTTGAGCGATGGCACAGCACGTCAAGCTAACCTTCTAGGTAAGTCTGCTGGCAGTCAAGAATGGATTAAGACAACGCTTAAGTTTGTAGCAAGTGTGAAAGAGAAAAGGATGGTAACCTCAGGAACCTCGCTTGAGGAATCTTTTACCTGTGATGAAAGAGAGATTTGGAAAGAAAAGACTAAATGTAGGAAAAACTGGTATCTTACTTGGATGAAGAAAATGAGGAACAAGGGTTTAACCAAGAGTCATAGACATAAGGGTCAGGAATACAAGTGTGAGGAGATGGGGGAGCTGTCCAGAATTGGTTCAGCATTAGTGGGGTGCTTGGTTAAAACACTAGAAAGGAAGTAGAACTAGAGAAGGTGATTTGTGGGTCACTTGTAATTAAATGAGGGTGGATACAAGCTTGGGGGAGGGTGGATTAGGTGAGGACTTAGGCTCAATAAATGGGAGGAAGAAATAGAGACAAAACAGAAGAATAAGAAGCCAGAGAGACGTGCTGAGTGACAGGCCATATAGTCAGGTGGTAGCAAGCAAGGAAGAAAAGATAAATCAATTAGAGTGAAATAGAACATTTGAACAATTAGCAACCATAGAAGAGAATGGGAGTGTTTATTGAAAGGCCCTACTTCTCGGGCTTTATTTATTGTGGGTGGAGGGCTGAGATAATGTTTGTTTGCTTGTTTACCGACATGATCTAGCTATGTACCTCAAGTCCAAAACTTTTCATCAGTCTTGGTTTCCTTAATGATGAGATTATATGCTGAGTTGATGGCTTCTTAAAAATTTCATATGAGAGCTGGAGAGATGACTCAGAGGTTAAGAGCACTGGCTGTTCTTCCAAAGGTCCTGTGTTCAATTCCCAGCAACCACATGGTGACTTATAGCCATCTATAATGAGATCTGGTGCCCTCTTCTGGCGTGCAGGTGTACATGCAGATAGAACATTGTATATGTAATAAATACATACATAAGTAAATAAATAAATCTTTTTTAAAATTTCATATGAGGCTGGCATATGGTTCAGTGGTGATGTACTGCCTTAGCATGCTCTAGGTCCCAGGTTCAATCCCCAGCAATGAGAAAAGCTCACACAGACAGCAAACTGTATCAAGCCATTGCATATCCCACAGTGTGTCACTTTTCACACATTGATAGTATGGCTGTGTATAGAATTATAGGTAGAAGATACATTTGGCTGGGTATATAATTCTAGGTAGAAGATACATTTTTTTCACAGGATTTTGAAAGGCTTGCTCTCAGATAGACCCTTTTTAGAGCTTAACTAGGGTTGTCACATTTAGATTGTGCTGAGGTGGTAAGGGAGCAGGCCAGGCATGCACACCATGAAGGACATAGGCAGTGGTCAGAAGCCTTGCTACCTTGATGAGCTCAAGACTCAGAATGACTGTGTGGGGTCCTGTCAACTTTCTGACTTATGATTGTAGAAAACTGAACTCATGGGGGCAATCCACACTTTTTGCTTTTTTATTATTGTTATTTTAATACAGTAGCTTGTTTGGGTTCCTATTTCTTAGGGCCAAATGTTTCTTAGGGAAATAACCCGTTTTATTTCAAACCCATCTATGTCTGAGGAAAGACAACTTCATATCTGGGGGAACTCATCAAAAGGCCTAGGTTACAGACTACATTTTTACTAGCCCAGTCAATGAGTGGCATTAAATAATTCTCTTCACCTCCTGATGACTCAGTCTTCCAATGAGAAAGAAAATACCATTCTAGAAAGATTTTGAATAGTAAAGATGAGATTACCTTTGTATATATACTTTGAAAAAAGGTATAATATAAGGTATATCAGCCACTTGGGGAGTGAGCAGAGGGCTAGGTAACAGGAGCAATGCCCAAGGGGACTGCTATTGAGGACCTCACATAGCTACTTGACACTCTGGGTGTCATCCCTGCTCACTGCTCCTATGATGGCCTTAGGGACTCACCTGTGACTAGAACAGTAAGAAGATGGTCATGAATGTAGATTTCTGGCTTCTGGCTTCTGGCACAGCACTGATAGGTCCCACTGTCTGATGGTGTGGCTTGTTCTATGGTGAACACCAACTCTGATGACTTTTTAGTGATGCCATCTGTCCCAGGATCCTTCTTAACCCTTAGTTGTTTTAAGCTGGTCTCAGGGGAACAGTCCGAAGATCTGTCTTTGCACCAGAAGAGTATCAGCCCCTCAGCTTCATCTTCCTGGTACCACAAAGTACAGGTGAAGTCCAGCTGCCCTCCTTTCTGGGATGCTGAGCTGGCAATATGGATGCATCCTGGAACAGAGTGAAGACATTACCCGTGGGATGCCGGGGAGAGTTCCTCATATCTCACCTAGCTGGTCCTCGTCACTGAAATAGAGTCTGACAGTGATACTCGCAGATGGGAAACAACTTGTAGTTGTTTCGATGACAATAAGCACACTGCATGCCCCCTTTAATTCTCCTGGGGAGCTGAGAGTTAGGAGACAAGACATACACAGTAAAGCTTTTACACCATGCTGCTGGTGGCCATGACAAATAAAATTTCCTTTCTGTTGCTGTAACAAAACACTATGGCCAAGGTAACTTACAAAAGAAAGTGTTTAATTTTTCTGGCAGGGTTAGAGTCCACAATGTCAGAGCAGAGGCATGGTGTTAGGAACAGCTGAGAGATCACATCTCAAACAGTAAGTGAATGAGAGCACAGTGACAATGGTGAGGGGATTTTGGTACCTCAAGCCTGTCCCCTGTGACACATCTCCTCCAACAGGGCCATATGGTGTAATCCTCCCCAAATAGCCGCTAACTGGGGACCAAGTATTCAAATACCCAAGACATATTTGGGACATCTCATTCAAAGCATCGCAGCTCTGCTCTCAAATATATGGCCCAAAGTAAAACTAGCAAAACCACACTGTGTTCTATGGTGAACACCGACTGAGATTCCAGGCACTGATAGAGCAGCTGTGGCTAGAGGCAAGACATGAAAACTCCACTCTGTAGAGGTGGTGGCCCTAGCAGTGATGTTCCTAGGCCTTGAGGTGGTAAAACAGATGACTGTGAGGTGGTACAGGGAGGCCCTCCACCAATAGAGAATATGTGTTTGCTCAACAAAGATTCATTCCTGTATGAATGCAAGTAAGTTCTCTGTAATGAGAAATCAGTTGTACATCAAAAAGTCAAATTCCTGGGAAGGTGTAGCTACTTGATGGGTTCTACTTTCTTCCACCCTTCTCCACCCCATTTCTTCCACCCTTTCAATCCCTTAGCACTAGATAGGAGAGAAAAAAAAAGATATAGAGGACAGGGAGCAGCGTTATCATTAGACTACTTCCTGACCATTAGGGACATTAAGTTCCCTGGGGGCAAGTTTGGATATCTAATTTCTTCTTGTTGTTTCTTCTTTGCACACAACTGCTTACAAACTGCAAACAACCAACAAACCACCCCAACTCTTGAGGCCCTAGCATTCATATAGCCTCTGAAAAGTTTCCAGAATTCCAAATATCACAGAATCGCAGAAACTACCTACTACAGGAAAAAAATCACACCCCTGCCAGAGCACGAGGAAAATCATAGTCAGATACTGTGGTTATAATCTGAAGCAGCCCCATATCCCACACCTGGGTTTAAACAAAGACATATTCTTATAGCAGTTCTGTGCTTTTCAAAGAAACCAAAATTCTCACTACAGGGAGGCCTTAGTTGGAATCTATAGGAAATAAGGAGATAAAAGAAATGGTGTGGGCTTGACAGGAAGCTCCACATGGAACAGGAGATCAGAGATGCCAGGTCAGGTTCTCAGGCAGCTTTTCAAGCTAAAGATAAAAAACAACAACACCTCAAAAGCTCTACTCTCGTGGTATGATTCCACCAATGTCGCTGTGGCCAGGCAAGCCCTGAAGAAACTCCTTCAGGGACAAATAGGTCCTTGAAAATAAGGTCGGGTATGCAACAGCAGCAAACATGGGTTTCTACCTTGTACAAAGGAGCCCCCAGGATGAGCAAAGTTGAGCAGCAAACTAAAAAAAAGGAGATGTGATGAACTGATAGTGGCGAAAGAAGGCGTGAAGACTGATCAGTGGAAGACAGGAGCACGGTCGCCCCCACGCAGGTCTCTCAGGGCACCTTTGTGGTGGGCGAATACCTTACTGGCTCCCTGACACCGTGAGTCACGGGCCTGTGTATGCATTAGATTCGTCCATGGGGTGCTACATGCTATTGTACTATTTTCAGCATCGGAGCAAAAACTACTACATAGATGCTGCTGGAGAGATGGGTCACCTGGGCAGACTGACTAATCATGACCAGTGCAGGAACTGCCAGATGGAACTGGTATGCCTCATGTCTGCTGCCTCCTGTCGTGATGCAGTCTGGAGGGCTGGCTTCCAGCACAGTGATGGTGGCTGCTTCAGAGCTGCCTTGGGAGCCCGCTCATGGTTGAAGCATGAACTATTTCTTGGCTTTCCTAGCCATCTCCCTCAAAGGAAAATGATTGTTTTTAAGCATGAGTGTGGGTGGGTGGGCCAGAGGACAGCCTCAGAGGCATCTTCAAGAACACTCCTTTGAGACAGAGTCTCTGGCTAGACTGGCTGGTCAGCAAACCCAAAAGAGCCTCCTGTCTCCCTCTCCCCCTCCTCACTGAACACCACTGTCCCTGACATTTTTGTGTCTGACAAGCACCTTACCAACTGAGCTGTCTCCCCACCATAGGCTTTAGTGTTTTGTTTGTTTGTTTGTTTGTTTTGTTTTGTTTAAATCAAAATCATAGGAAATTATTTAAGCTGCATTAAATTTTTAAAAGATTTGTCCATTTTATGTGTATGAGCCTTTTGCCTGCATGAATCTATATGTATCAGGTGCATACCCAGAGTCTAAGGAGGTTAGAAGAGGGTGACAGATCCCCTGGAACTGGAGTTATGCAAGGTTATGAACCACCATGTGGGTATTGGGTATTGAACCAGGTCTTCTGCAAGAGCAATAAGTACTCTTAACTGCTGAGCCATTATTTCAGCCCCTGGGCTGCTTTTAAAAAGTATATCTACATGCCTTTGTACTCTAGTATTTTTATTTATTTATTTATTTTTAAAGACTTATTTATCATTTATGCAATGTTCTGCCTGCATGTACAGCTGCAGGCCAGAAGAGGGCACCAGATCTCATTGTAGATGGTTGTGAGCCACCTTGTGGTTGCTGGGAATTGAACTCAGGACCTCTGGAAGAGCAGACAGTGCTCTTAACCTCCGGGCCATCTCTCCAGCCCTACTCTAGTATTTTTAAATGTTATCAGAAATTTTATACTCTAATATTTTGTATAGGAGTCGGATGTTTTTATATCCCAGTCAAAGCTCGCACAGATTTTAGAGGAAGGGGTCAGACATGGATGAGGGTGCCCCAGGTCCCTGCCTGCGAAAGCTTGAGCTCCTCCTCAACCACAAGGTCAAAACCAGGCTGTTGTGAAGTAGGCACTGCCTGCATTGGACTTCAGTGGGATGGCTCCGAGCTCCTGTTCTCTTATACCTTGATAGACACACATTAAAGTGTGTGTGTGTGTGTCTGTGTCTGTGTATTTTTTAAAAAGGTTTCTCAGGAAGCTGGTCTTTCTATTTTTTTCTTTTTTTTTTTTTTTTTTTTTTTTTTTTTTTTTTTTTTGAGAGTTTACAGGCCCTATGTCCTAAGGTACCAGATAGGAATAACTCTCTTCTCTCACAGGTTGCAACTTTCCCTGGAACCATAGAGCATCTGAGTGAGTAAGGCAGGCAGGAAAGTGCTGCTTCCCAAATACACTGAGCTTATTTAAATCTATTTCTAAATCTGTAAGCCCCTCAAGGCTCTAGCAACTAGGCCCTGTCCCTAGACATCTCTACCCACTGCAGTGGCCATTTCCAGCCCCTCAAGACAGGAGAGTAGCCAGGAACTTCCTCACAGGGGGGAAAAAGCCCAAGAGCAGACAACAAAACCCTACCAGTCCCTGAGCTTGCCCCAAGATCAGATCACAAAATCTCTCCAATCTCAGGCTACCCTGAAAAGATCTACCAACCGTCCCCAAGAACCCCTATATAAAGCCTGCCTTTGCTCAGCTCTTTGCTGCTGTTTCTCTCCAGCTGAGGTAGCTGCTCTCTTGTGTCTTTCCCAATACATCTCTTGTGTGAGGCTTGTTGTGCGATGACTTTGTGGCGTTCCTTGGCTCCTCTACTTACTTCCAGAATACCTTTCCCCTCAGAGCTATAACCACAGAATTAAAAAATACTATCAAACTATTCAATTACTATAACTGAGGAAGCTTAAGGGTTCCTGCATGTGTCTGGAAGGAATTGGGGACTCTTCGCAGATAAATGAGTGCTTCTTCTGAGACTTTTCCCACAAGAAAACATGCATGGGGACCCTCCTTTCCCGGAGCCCAGGGTTCTCCCAATGGCTGCCTTTGCCCGGGGACCTATCCTCACCACCATGTTGGAAGTTCACAATTGCTAGCAGGATAGCCAGGGCACAGCAGCATTGGCCCAGTGTCATCAGGATTTGCATGTTGTCAGCAGGCCACGGAGTTCCACGTAAATGCTGGCTTCGCTGGTCTGTGGCTTCACACTCCTGGAAGCACAAAGACACGTTAGATGGCGCCCCTCCCCCAGGCCTCTAAGACTGCCTCCCTAGTTCCGGTGATTGGTGGGGTTGCTCCAAGTGTGATGGAGAAGAGGAGACCGTCAGCTTCAGCTGCCTTGGAAGTGACATCAAAGAGCAAGTGACGCAAAGCGTAAGTGGAGAGAAGAGCAGACATGAGGGCTGCGATGAAAGGTGTTGCCTACTTTTCCTGGGGCCATTTGGCAAGTCACCCTTTTATATACATCCGTATGTGTGTATGTGTGTATGTATGTATTTACACATACATGCATATGTAAACAAATGTACACGTGGGTAATGTATAACCAGAAGAAAGGAGAATAAGCTAGGGCACATAGTAGGCTATGATGAAGGACTGAATTTAGGCTAAGGGTACTGGTGTCATGAAAGAAAATACAAAATTAATCTTGTTCTAGTTTCAACTCTACCATGGATATCTTGGTGATGGGTATTTGGATAGTGAAAGTGTAAAATTTGACACAAAGCTCTGCAGCTTCCAAATGGTTGTTTCAGCTACACGCATTTACTGAGATACATATACTTTGGGTCTGACTAATTTGGGTGTGTGATTTTTTTGTTGTGCAAATTCATTACAATAAAGATTTTTTAAAAAAAAAGAATTTATGCATCCAGTGCTCTGTCTGCATATACACCTGCAGGGCAGAAGAGAGCATTAGAGGAATAGATGGCTATGAGCCACCATGTGGTTGCTGGGGATTGAGCTCAGGACCTCTGGGAGAGCAGACAGTGCGCTTAACTGATGAGCCATCTCTCCAGCCCCTACAATAAAGTTTTAATTAAAAAGTTGTTTCCATTATTGCTTTAATAAAGTTTCCCTAGGGTTGAGATTATTTTCTCTTAATATTTTTATTATATATTCTAATCCTGGTTAAACAAAATTATGTATACATTTTAAAAAGCACTCAAGCTGGGCAGTGGTGGCACATGCCTTTAATCCCAGCAGAGGCAGGTGGATCACTGTGAGTTCGAGGCCAGCCTGGTCTACAAAGTGAGTCGAGGACAGCCAAGCCTACACAGAGAAACCCTGTCTTGAAAAACCAAAAAGAATAAATAAATAAATAAAGAAAGAAAGAAAGAAAGAAAGAAGGAACAAACAAATAAAAAGCACCCAAACTAAAACAAAACAAAAAACAATAGGAAGCTTATTTGATAAATTTGATTCATTCATACAAATGTTGGCTTTATACCAACATTTCGGCCAGTAACATGCTTCATGTGCGTCAGTGGCACCAAGAGATTATGATGAAATGGGGACAGAAATGAGTGACAGAAAAAAAGAACAGAGGAAGAGAGAATGGAGAAAAAGGAAAGCAAATAAAGAGGGCAGAAGGAAAAAAGAGAACAGCAGAACCCAAAGAAAACCCACAATGAAGGGTTCCAAGGCTTTGCAGACCTCAGCAAGCTTTAAAAACGGGGTCCCAACACTGCGAGGCCTCTGCTAACAGTGCATTGACTGCTCATTAGCAGAGAAGCCAAGCAAGCAAGCACCATGAAGAGTGTCACCCAGGGAAGCTTTGGACAGTTCCTTTCTGAGAGATACCAGAAAAATGTTGTGGCATCTCAGAGGGTGATGGCTCCTAAGGCTTTTCAGTGGGACAGTATGAGGGGACGTAAGATAGCAATACTGAGGACCCTGGCATGTATAGACCTAGGCTTATATGTGGGTTTTTAAAATTGAACATGTTACTTTTTAACAGAAATGTTTAAAAAAAAATAGAAAGGGCTTATTGATAAGAATTATATAGCCAGGCAACGGTGGCACACACCTTTAATCCCAGTACCTAGGAGGCAGAGGCAGGTTCGAGGCCAGCTTGCTTTACAAATCAAGTCCAAGACAGCCAGGGTTACACAGAGAAAACCTGTCTCAAACAACAACATGAAGAATAAATATTATATACACATATATAAACATATAATGTCTCTGTTGGGACTTTTTTTTTTTTTTTTTTTCAGAATGACCTGAAACTCATAAGCCTTTTGCCTCAGCCAATCTAGCTAAGATTGTAGGCATGGGCCAACCAAACTGGCCTGTTTATATTTTAGGCTAATTTTTTTTTCTTTTTGGTTTTTCGAGACAGGGTTTCTCTGTGTAACAGGACTCACTTTGTAGACCAGGCAGTCCTTGAACTCAGAGATCTGCCAGCCTCTGCCTCCTGAGTGCTGGAATTAAAGGTGTGCGCCACCATGTCTGGCTGTTAAATTTAAAAATTAAGAAGGCTATAAAGTAAAAATGCTATAGTGAGCTAAGGTTACTTTAAAAACATTTTTTTGAAGTGCTGGTGATCCAGCCTCAAACTTGGGGCACAGTCTGTTTAGAGTGGCTGATATTGAATGTTCGTGTGTAGTCCAGCAGTGCTCGGTCATGCCCTCAGCCTTCCATCTCTCCTCACTCACTCACTCACTCAGTCCTCCAGAGAGTTTCCCAGTCCTGCTGGCTCCAGGCACCGCAAGTGCTTTATCCAGGTGTTCCATTTAAAACTGTTGGATTTTATTTTTTTCTGTGCATTGTCTGTGTCTAGATACATAAATACTAACTTGTGTTACAGTTGCCCACAGTATTCAGCATAGTAACTTGCTAGGCAGCTGGGCAGCCCAAGAGCAAAAAGTTGTACCATGTGGCTAAGGTTTTCAGGGGCAATGCCATCTTGGTTTGTATGCATGCAGTCAATGTAAATCCATGACGCAGCTCTTAATGTACCATCATCGTTGCTGATACATAGTGTCTATTATTTTTTAAATGGAGGCTTTCCATTGTGCTATAATGTAGCAAGATGGCTCTCAGCAGATGTAGTGCCACACACTTGGACTTCTCCATTCCTAGAGTAATGAGCCAAATCAACTTCTATTATAAAAACTGAACCTGGTTAGTTTTATAAAACTGATAGAAGAAAGATTTTGTTTCATTTTATAATAGGGAGGGATACTGTCCCGTTATGGACAGGCATGGACCGAACACCTTTAATCTCAGCACTTGGGAACCTGAGGCAGGCAAATCTCTGTGAGTTTAAGGCCAGCCTGGTCTACATTGAGAGTTCTAAGGCAGCCAGGGCTACCTAGTGAGACTCTGTCTCAGGAAAAAAATATTCAACCACAGACTACATGCAAGAGGGTTCTGAAAGAGCACAGAGTGCTGGTGAGATAGCTCAGGGGATAGCGGTGACCACCACCAACCCTGCACTCCTGAGTTCGATTCCAGGACCTGCATGATGGAAGGAGAGAACTGACTCCTGAAAGCTGACCTTTGACCTCCACAAGTGCTGTGGGCCTCCAAATCCATACTAAAATAAAAATAAATGTCATAAAAAAAGAATAATGGGCTGGGCGTGGTGGCACATGCCTTTATTTCCAGCACCTGGGAGGCAGAGGCAAGCAGATCACTATGAGTTCAAGGCCAGCCTAGTCTACAAAGAAAGTCCAGGACAGCCAAGGCTACACAAAGAAACCCTGTCTCAAACAAACAAACAAACAAACAATAAAGAGTGAAGACATGGACCGTCAAAACTAAAAAGATGAAAAAATAGTAATTAGGTATTAGGCAAAAAGAATTTTGGCACAATTAAGTTAATATAAGGCAAAAATACAGTTTTATAAAGAAATACATAAGGTTACTGACACCCTTTGCTGGCCTCCACATGGTACATAAATACGCATGCACGCAAAACACACATACACATAAAAATAAATTAATTTTAAAAAGACAACCCTGCCGCGTAGTGGTGGTGTACACGTTTAATCCCAGCACTTGGGAGGAAGAGGCAGGCTGGTTGATGAGTTTGAGCCTAGACTGTGTACAAAGTAAGTCCAGGACAGCCAAGGCTACACAGAGAAACCCTGTCTCAAAAAACAAAACAAAACAAAAAAGATAACTAAAAACTATATAATAGCCCCTTAACTCCTAACCATATAAAGTAAAATGTGAACCAACTGCTGGACAAACTGGGAACTACAATAATACCTATATGTCAACACGGCTTTCTCAACTGTTAACTGATTTAAAAGTTATGAAGGTTTCAAGAATTAAGAACCCAATGGAGAGGGCTGGAGAGACGGCTCAGAGGTCAAGAGCACTGGCTGCTTTTCCAAAGGTCCTGAGTTCAATTCCCAGGAACCACGTGGTGGCTCACAACCATCTATAGTTAGATCTGGTGCCCTCTTCTGGCCTGCAGGTGTACATGCAGGCAGAGCCCTGTATACATAATAAATAAACAAATCTAAAAGAAAAGAACCGAACCCAATGGGAATATAGAAGTCTTTCCATCATACATATTATTGCAGAACACATAGTCTTCTAAGCAAACTCAGAAATTTAAAACTTGGTAGTATACTAGCAATAAAACAAATCTTGAGCCGGGCGTGGTGGCACACGCCTTTAATCCCAGCCCTCGGGAGGCAGAGGCAGGCGGATCGCTGTGAGTTTGAGGCCAGCCTGGTCTACAAAGTGAGTCCAGGATGACCAAGGCTACACAGAGAAACCCTGTCTCGAAAAACAAAAAAAAAAAAAAAAACCAAAAAAAAAAAAACAAAAAACAAATCTTGATATTGTATTAGCCAATAGAGCAAATCTCAGATGCTCAGTATCGTAAGACCAAATTCTGTTTTAGTCCTCTTGGCTTAGCTGTCAAAAACAATAAAAGTGCATCTTAAAAACTAGATTCTGGGGCATCATCAAGTTTCTTAGGCTTCTGTGCCAGATCCTAGATCAAGTCCTTGAAAAATGAAACCATCTTCCTAGCACTTACCATCTTTCTTGTGCCAGGTACGTGGGGGACAGGTAGGTCACTAAAACAGGAGTCTACCTGTGGCTGAATGCACTAGAGCAGTGGTTCTCAACTTGTGTGCCACCAACCACAGAGTTGCATATCAGATATCCTGCATATCAGGTATTTACATTACGAATCATAACGTAGCAACACTACAATTATGAAGTAGCAACGAGATAATGACTGGGGGTCACCACGACATGAGGAACTGTATTAAGGGGTCTCAGCACTAGGATGACTGAGAACCACTGCTCTAGATTCAGGTCGGGTTTGAAATCTGGCTTGTCAATTACTAGTTGTCCAATGTTGGAAAAGTTTCTTAATCTTTCTGAGAATGAGTTTATTGATGAATAAAACGTTATGAAAGTGTCATCTTCCCAAGGTAGTTAGTTATGAGGGCTAATGTGGCAGCTTTGTGAACATAGCACAACTGCTGAACAGATGCTAGCCACTGTTAATCTTACGGCTGCAGCTCACATCCACACCCACAGTAGTATATAAAACTCTGAGCCACCGTTAATCACACGTTCTGTGCGGAAGTCTCAGAGAAGCCGTGGCTTGCTTAAAGTCATAGAGATTGGGTGGAGAAGCTGGGATCCCAACCCTTTCGGAGTCAGTCCCTTTGGCTCCTCTCCTCACAGATACCTCACTCTACTCTCAGTAAAGCATGAAGGGCTGTGATGAGAGCAGAACGGGGGGATGTGGTTTACAAGGTTTAGAAAAGGAGAAATTTGGCCCCATGGCTCTGGGAAGATTGCGGATGGCCGTGGAATAAAGCCTTGTCAGTTTTGCTGGCTTTAGGTACTGGTACCCCAAAGATGCGGTGGGAGAAGGAAGGAGAGAATGGGCTGGGAGATTTGGCTTCTAACCCTGCCGTGTACTCGCGGGCTGTGAGATGTCTTCTCCAGGAGTGTGTCCTCAGGGGCAGGCGCAGTGGGATGGGAGGGACCTGCTGCGGGAGCTGGTCACTCCTCAGGAGTGCCTTCGCTCTATTGGGCTCCTCAGCCAGGCGGGGGAAGGTGGGGGAACTGGGGTAAGGACTCTCTGGGCAGAAGTGACCAGGATGGCTGCAAGCTCCTGGTCTGTCACAGGCAGGCATAGCTGGCTAGAGTTCTTGACGCCGCTAGAGGGCGCTGCCTCCCATCCCCGGGTGTGACAGTCCCCTTGCAGTGGGTGCAGTCCTGCCCTTCACAGCAGGGGCCAGGAGTCTGGCCGAAGGATGGAGGTGGGGCGACAATCTAACTAGAAGAGAAGAAAAGGAAAACAGTGCAAGACTGGGCCCTTTGAGCCCAGGAAAGTGCAAGAGTGGGACCGGTGAGCCTAGTGACTTGGGCTACTCTGCAGATGGCTCTCCTGGGGGAGCGGTACTTTCTGGGTCCATTGTGCCCCGGCTGCAGGTCCTGCCTCCATCATGGAATCTGGTAAGCTCTGGGTGGTGCAGAGAAGGTTGGTATCCTGGTCTTTGAGTCTTCCTTGAACTGCTCTGACCTCAGGGGCTTCTGGACTCAGAAATCTTTGGTAGGAGATGGGGAACAGCAGTTACCAACTTCCATCTCAAATTTATGAGAAACCAGCCTTAGAAGGGAAAGCCTTGGCGCACTTGCTTGGTGTTCTCAACCTGCGCCTCTGCTGGATCAGAGCTTTCTAACCTCAGCTCAAAGGGCATCATGGAGGGCGGCGAAATGACGCAGCGGGTAAAGCTGTTTGCCACGTAACCTAAGGACTTGAGTTCAGCTGAGATGCACATGGCAGAAAGAGGTAACCAACTCTTGCAAGTTGTTTTGTGCCTATCACATGCGCAGCACGCACATATATACACACACATTGAATAAATATGGTAAAAAACTATTTTAAAGGAGGCCAAGGAGCCCTGTGGAGACCTGCTGGGGCTTGTGCTCACAGGGACACAGCCAGGGCTTTTCAGTGATGTTTTTAGTGGAGTCAAATCCACGTTGTCTAATTTTCCTATTTATTTATGATTTATACAATGTTCTGTCTGCATGTGAGCCAGCAGGCCAGAAGAGGTCACCAGATCTTTTTATAGATGGTTGTGAGCCACCATATGGTTTCTTGTACTTGAACTCAGAACCTTTGGAAGAATAGCCAGTGCTCTTAACCTCTGAGCCATTACTCCAGCCCCCTGTCTAGTTTTCTTTTAAGGTTGGGTATTTTGTTTCTTTCTGAGAATGTATTGAAACACTAGAGAGCCAGCAATCCTATACAATGTATCTGCAAACTTGTACAGTTTTATACATGGTCACAATGTACTTTGTCTGCCTTCTAATTTATTTTGCAAAACATTACTGTACAGTTGTAAATCACTTTCGGTTATGTGTAAAGGAATAAATTAATTAAAATGCTCTTTGTAAAAAAATTAATAAAATAGATTGGAAAAATGGCTCAGATGTTAAAAAACAAAAACCAAAAACACTCAGTCATTGCTCCTCAGAACATGGCAGGTTGAGTCCCAGCACCACTGTCTGTAACTCCAGTTTGAAAGCATCCAACACAGTCCTCTGGCCAATGTGGGCATAAGGCTTATGTGGTGTGTGTGTGTGTGTGTGTGTGTGCACAAAATTAAAAATGAGCCTAAAAAGCTAGGCAGACCTTTGATCCCAACACTTGGGAGACAGAGGCAGAAGCAGAGGCAGGTGGATCTCTGTAAGTTCAGGGCCAACGTGGTCTACAAAGTGAGTTCCAGGACTGTTACCTTATCTTGGAAAAAAAAAAAAGACCAAAACTGAACAACCAACCAAAATGAGCCTAAAATTAATAAAATAAAATGTGTAGGATAACAAAGGAAGCAAATTCTGTAAAGACAGTTGTTAGCGAGTTAGAGGACTGCATGACAGAGCACCATACACCCTTCTTCAGATCCTCTGTCTGATAGCTATCATAACTTCTATTTGTAAATATTTGGTTTTATGTGTACAGCTGTTTTGCCTGTATGTTAACATGTGCACCACTTGTGTGCCTGGTGCCTGCCCATGGAGGCCAGAAGAGGGCATTGGATGCCCTGGAACTGGAGTTATAAATGGTTTTGGGTCTCCACGTGGGTGAACCAAATCCTCTGCAAGAGCAGCCACTAAATATCTCAGCCAGTGAGCGGCCACTCCAGCCCTTGCCTGCTTTAATGAGGTGGAGAACGCGATAAAGCTGCCAGAAGACTTGAAGCTCCCCTGCTTTCTACTTGTGGCAGATCCTACTGTGGTCCCTTGCCCACACTCCTATGGAAGCAAATGCTTACTTCCTAGTAGAGACTAACACAAGTCAAGTCCCTCCCTTCACAAATCCTTTTGGAGGATCACACAGCCTTGGCTAACAACCAGCTCTGATTCATAAGCACAGGTTTCTTCCCACTGAAAGAAGTAGCTGGAACTGAACTTAGGGCAAATTGTAACTTTTTTTTAGACCCAGGAATTTACAGGTTTACTCTACCCAAATCATGCCATGGCTAGAGGCTGCCCTTGTTTGTGTCACCTCCAGTGCATATGACCCTGGACATGAATGTCTCTCGGAGATGCGCACAGAGGCAGCTCACAACCCAGGCCAGGCCTGAGTGAGGGCTTCAGCACAAGTTTGGCAGAATTTGGTAACTGTTCTTGCAGTACTTCTTTTTCTTCTTTTCTTTTTTTTTTTTTTTTTTTTTTTTTTTTTGTTTTTTGTTTTTGTTTTTCGAGACAGGGTTTCTCTGTGTAGCCTTGGCCATCCTGGACCCACTTTGTAGACCAGGCTGGCCTCGAACTCACAAGGATCCGCCTGCCTCTGCCTCCCGAGCGCTGGGATTAAAGGTGTGCGCCATCACGCCCGGCTCCTTGCTTCTTTATCTCCTTCGTATTTAAAAAAAAAAAAAAAAAAAAAAAAAAAAAAAAAAGTCTTCTCATGAACACAGAACCAAAAAGAGCAGCCTGGGGGATTTGGCCCAGCACGTGTAAGTTAACACAGTCAGGCTTAACTCTAAAGTACTCACTGACACTTCCTCCCATGAGTGTGGTATGACTCTTTCCCATTTAAGTCCTGTCTGAGCCAGCCAAGGATTTGAAGCCCATGAGAAGGAAGGATGGGCCTGCCAGCCCATCCAGCATAAGTAGCTCTCTCTCTCTCTCTCTCTCTCTCTCTCTCTCTCTCTCTCTCTCTCTAACTCTCTCTTTCTGTCTCTCAGTATCTCTCTCTGTCTCTCAATCTCTGTGTGTGTGTGTCTCTCAGTCTCTCAGTCTCTCTCTGTCTGTCTCTCAATCTCTTTGTGTGTGTCTCTCTCTCAGTCTCTCAATCTCTCTCTGTTTCTCTGTCTCTGTCTCTCTCTGTCTTTCATTTTTAGTGACAGGGTTTCTCTGTGTAGTCCTGGCTCTCCTGGAACTCACTCTGTAGACCAGGCTGGCCTTGATCTCAGAGATCTGCCGGCTTCTACCTCCCCAGTGCTGGAATTAAAGGTATGCGCCACCAGCAGCTTCTGAGGGCAGAGACCATTTATTTCCCTTTGAAAAGCAAGCTTCTCAGTGGCCTGACTGAAAGCCTAACCTCACGTGAGCAGTTCTGTCAAGTATTCCATCCCTCCTCCCAGAACCAAGGTTCCCAACAGGCCTCTTTACCTCAGGACAGAAGCTCTTCCTTGCTCTCAAGCTGGAGACTCGTGTTGATTGTGTTCTGGGTTCCGAAACTGTTTTTTTTTCACCCTCTTGTTTAAAAAGCCTATCTCCCCACTTCCGTCATAGCTCATACTTTCATTACTCTCATATTTGATCTTTGAAAAACCACAGAATGGGTTTTTAGCAGCTAGGGGGTCTTCCTGCCTTTTTTTCCTCCACCTCTATAGTTTTTTTCTTTCCCCTGTGTCCCCATCACCTCCCCAGTGTCCCTCCTCCCTCCCTCCCCCCCCTCTCTCTCTCTCTCTCTCTCTCTCTCTCTCTCTCTCTCTCTCTCTCTCTCTCTCTCACACACACACACACACACACACACACACACACATTAGAAATACACTAAGGTTCTGAGAGGGCTGAGACAAACCACAAATAGGTTTCTTTACCTTAGGAAATGAAGACTTGATAACTGATAAGGATGGCATTGGTGATAGAATGGCCAGAGGATGTAAGGACATGGCATGAACAGCACGGGAAGGCGCTCTAGCACCTGCAGCCCCACCAGCTGGCCTCACCGAAGCATCCTCAGGCGAGGCAGACTTTGGGAGTGCGTTGTCCATTCCCTGTTTAGCTTTCTTGCTATGATGAGTAGATTCCAGGAGCTCGGATGATGAGAACCCACATCAAGAAGGAGGGTCTCTCACCTCATTTCCATGTTTCTCATCAGAGTTAGATGGCATAGACACTGCCGGAGAAGCCTGGTCTCTGCTGCCCCGTGTTCTTCTCCTCTGACCCTATGACAGTGGATATGGTATTAGAGTCCAGTTATGTGCTTTTGCCAATGTTGCACTGATGTCAAGAGAAAAAACGGTGTATAGTCTACCTGTTTTTAAGTGGTGTTTTGTTTGGTTTGGTTGTTTTTTGTTGTTGTTGTTTTTTGGGGGGTTGTTTGTTTGTTTGTTTGGTTGGTTGGATGGTTTTTTCAAGACAGGGTTTCTCAGTGTAGCCTTGACTATCCTGGACTCACTTTGTAGACCAGGCTGGCTTCAAACTCACAGCAATCCGCCTGCCTCAGCCTCCCTGAGTGCATGTGTTTAAAAAAAAAATGGAGGAAAAAAAAGAAAAGAAATTAACTGGGTAGATGGTATATTGTACTTTTATTTTCTATAGATTTATGGACTTTTCCAAATTGGAAACTGGACTAATTGAATAAATTGGACTAAATTGAATTATTTGGTGTGTTGGCAGAGGCTTGTGATCATAGCATTTGGGAGGCAGATGTGGTCATAGCCTTTGGGAGGTAGAAGCAAGAAGATTTCAAGTTCAAAGCTAGCCTGGACTCTTAGACCCTGTCTTAAAAACAAAATAAGTAAGCAACAAGTAAAAGATAAAGACAGAGTCTGCTAACCCGGTCTGTAATGATGCACAGATCTGTCTGTGTTAGTGATTCTCAAGCCAAAATGTGTCCAAATTCCCAGGTGGGCTTGTTAAAGCAGCTGAGGAGCTGGGGCTGTAGTTCGGCATCTATGAAGAACAGAGCTCTCACCTCAAAGGGCTAAGAGAATTTATTCTGGAGCCAAATATGAGTGACCGTGGCTTAGGAATATGGATTTAGGTCACTGTGGTGGTTTGAATGGATATGTCCCCCATAGACTGATTTGTGTGAATGCTTGACCCATAGAGAGTGGCACTATTAGGAGACGTGGCCTTGTTGGAGGAGGTGTGTCACTGCGGGTGTCGGCATTGAGGTCTCCTATGCTCGAGCCATGTACGGTCAGCATGACACACACTTTCCTTTTGCTCCTTGCAGATTGAGATGTAGAACTCTGAGCACCATGTCTGCCTGCACGCATACAGCACGCTTCCTGTCAAGACGATAAGGGACTAAACTTCTGCAACTGTAAGCCAGCCCCAGTTAAATGGTTTCCTTTATAAGGGTGGCTGTGAGCCAGACGGTGGTGGTACATAACTTTAATTCCAGCACTCAGGGAGGCAGAGGCAGAGGCAGGCAGATCTCTGTGAGTTCGAAGCCAGCCTGGTCTAGAGTGTAGGCTAGGATAGTGAAGGCTACACAGAGAAACCATGTCTCAAAACAAACAAACAAACAAACAAACAAAACAAAAAACAAACAAAACAAAAAACAAAAACAAAAAAAAGAAAATTGTTGTGGTCATGGTGTCATGGAGTCTGTTCACAGCAATGAAACCCTAACTAAGACATTCACCTACCCCAAGTTCCATGTTCCAATGTGGAAAATGTTTCATGAAGCTTTTATGTAACAGAAAGTCATAAATCAGGGGACTTTTTAAGTACATTGGTGGAAACAATAGAACTCTGATCTTGTCCTTAGATGCTGACTTCATTCCTGGCTCCCTGATTGGTGAAAACTAGGGTTTTGTTAACTTAATTCATTCCAAAAAGGCTTCTTTGCCTTATAGTGTCAAGATGTCAGTCTGACACTATGGTGGGTGAGGAATGCCTGTTTAAGAAGGCTAAAGATGGCGCAAGATAAGTTGCAAATTGACTCTTGACCTGCAACATTCTAAACTATACAATCACTGAAGTTCTAATCTGTCAGTCAGCTTTGCAGAGGTTTCAGTTTTAAGGTAGGAACAGCTGCTTTCTGGGAACCTTACACCTGCTGCTGGTTGAGTGCTTGTCGGCCTTATCCGAAGCCCCGGATGTGATCCATGCACTACGCATAAAGTAGGTGGGACAGACTTGTAGCCCTCGCACTGGAGTAGGACCAGAAGTTCACGGCCAGTCTGGGCTGGAGATTTATACTAAAGGCCAATCAGTCTGCACTTACCTGCAGTCTCATGACCGTTGAGGAGTGGCTCACTGAGAGCTGCCTGTGATCCTCACACAGATCTCCAGAGGAGGTATTGCTCAGATTGCATCCCAGCTGCAGCCCCTGTTCCCATGTGGATTCTGGAATGCATGCTGCTACAGGGAGAGACAGTCGCCCCATGGAAGAGCCTGTCCATGGCTGAGTAAACACGATCCCTGCTGTCATGCTGACACACCCATGCACCTGAGGAATGGGTGCCCTTCAACTAGAGTACCCCCTCCTCCAGACCTCTCCCACAGCCTTAGAGTTGCACACTTCTTCTCTGGAATTCCCTTCTCCTGTAGCCTGACCAAAAGCTATGGGACCTTCTGGCTTTGAGACCCATAGAGGAAGATGCTTTCTCTGCCTCACAGGCCTGAACTTCCACTAAAGCCCCATCACATTGTCTGTCTGTCAGTGACACTAGAGAACAGACTCTTCTCACAACCCAGACTAGGCTGGTCTCTGCCTGTCTATGGCATTAAAAACTCATATAATAAACGTCCTCCTCCTCCTCCTCTTCCATCTTCTTCTTTCTTCTTCCTTCTTCTTCTTCTTCTTCTTCTTCTTCTTCTTCTTCTTCTTCTTCTTCTTCTTCTTCTTCTTCTTCTTCTTCTTCTTCTTCTTCTTCTTCTTCTTCTTCCAGGGGAGGGTTAGAGACAGTGTTTCTCTGCATAGCCCTGGCTGTCCTGGAACTCACTCTGCAGACCAGGCTGGCCTGGAACTCACAGAGGTCTGCATGCCTCTGCCTCCCACGTGCTGGTATTATAGGCATGCGCCACTATGCCTGGCTCTGATAAACCCTTTTAACCAAAAGGACAATCTGCCTCATTGTACTCCTTGAAACACACATACAAGAGCTTTTACATATCCAACACAGCTTTGAACCTTTGGGTGGACCAAGCAGTAGTTTCTAGTCTACGTTTCCAGTAGCTGCTACTGTAATGGGCCTGCCAGAAATGAAGATATCCTAAAGAGATGCTGTCTCTCAAGTTGCCTAGCAGGCTATTGAAACAATGGGGCCCAAAGAAGTAGGAATTTCCCCAAAGATCTTATGCTGGAGAAGGGAAAGGCCCCACCATGAGGGGGAGATCTGGCTCCCAGACAGATTCCACAGGCTTCTAACCACCCCAGGCCACCTTTTGGATGAGAGAGCAAAGCCTGGACAAGGGTGCCTCAGTGGTAGGCAGAAGCACACCCTGGAGGGGCTGCCGAGATATACATATCTTTGCCCTTCTATTTATAATATTTTTAAAGCCTTATTTTTATTTTATGTGTGAGTTTGTTTTTTGTTTGTTTGTTTGTTTGTTTTTTTGCTTGTTTGTCTGTGTACCAAGTGTGCCTGGTGCCCACTGCAGGCCAGAAAAAAGTAGCAGATTCCCTGGAGCTGGAGTTACAGTCAGTTGTGAGCTGTCAAGGTGCTGGCAACCTGGTATTCTATAAGAGAGCAAGTGCTTTCAGCCATAGAGTCGTTGCTCCAGTCTCTGGGCCCTTAGGACCCAAAGATGGACATGAAGGGTCACCGGAGCTCTTTGTCCCTCTTCCTAATGTGGCCACATTAACTAAAACTTCATTTTATGGATCTTAATAATTTGGGTGTTTTAACTGGCTTCCTGAGGGCGCAGGTTTGGTACTACTGTTAGGATGCTGCTTGCAAAAGGTTCCCTTCCTTTTTTTTTGTTGTTGTTTTGTTTTGTTCTTTCTTTTTCCCTTTTTTACTTCTTTTCTCTTTCTTTCTTTCTTTTTCTTTTTCTTTCTTTTTTTTTTTGAGACAGGGTCTTGAGTGGCCTTGAACTCATAGAGATCTGCCTGCCTTACTCTCTTGAGTGCTGGGATTAAAGGATGTACCACCACTATGGTTCTGTATCTTGTATCCTTGCTTCCGTCCCTCTAATGGTGTATAGCTCACTACCCCAAAAACTATTCACCTGTTAGTCTTTTTTTAATTAAAATTTGTTTTCATATAATATATTTGATCACTTTTTTACCCTCACTTCAAGCTCCTCCCTACCTGCCAATCATTTCTCTCTCTCTCTCTCTCTCTCTCAAAAGAAAGAAAGACAAAAAAGAGCAAGAAACAAACAGAAAAACCACAAACAAATAAACAAAAAATCAAACAAACAAACAACAGAACCCAAGCAAAGCAAAACTAAACAAAAATATCATTGACTTTGTTTTGTGTTGTCATAGGGCCTGCCCTGAAATATGGTTGATATACCCAGTTAACATTCCATTAGAGAAAATGTACTCTCCCTTTGCTAGTGGCTATCAAGTGCAGATAGCTTTTGTTTAGGGGTGGGACCCTGTGTCCACTTCCCCCTGTCAGTACTAGGGGATCTTCTTGCTTGAGCCTATGCAGGTCTTGTTTTGCTGCCAGTCTTCTTTGCCTGGAATACACTGTTTCCTTGGTGTCATTTGCTACCTCTGGCTCTTACGATCTTTCTGCCTCCTCTTCTGCATGGTTCCCTGAGTCCTGAGGCGAGAGATCTGATGAAGATATCTCATTTAGGACTGAGTGCTCTAAAGTTTCTCACTTTCCTCACTTTGTTCAATAGTGGGTCTCTGTTAGTCTCCATCTACTTCAAAAAGAAACTTCTTTGATGTGGGCTGAGTAAGACACTGATCTATAGGTATAGTAGTATACCAATGGGGGTCATTTTATTGATGAGTTCCTTTAACAACATAATAGTGTTAGGTTTTCTCCTAGGTTTATGACCCATCTAGTTGCATGTTCTTGGCCACTTTAACAGTTTCAGTTATGAATTCCATCTCATGGAATAGGCCGTAAGTCCAGTTTTACAAAGGAGCTTGGTCATTCCCACAGCATTTATGCCACTATTGCACCAGTATATCTTGCAAGCAGGTCACTGTTGTAGGTTTCAGAGTTTGTAGCTGGATGATGATGTTAATTACCTTTCTCCTCCAGTAGTGTGCAGTGTACTCTCCAGTACTCTGAATGTCAGCAGGGGTGGAGCTGCTAGCTAGGTACCAACTCAACCTTCTCCACGTTCAATGACATAAGTAACTGTTGTCTTCAGCAATAGCGTCCTACCATCAGACTATACAGAAGAACCAATAGCCTTGGCAATAGCTTGTGATGTTTGGGGATTTCCATGATGCCCCTTTGGCCAATAGCTCAACAGCATGTAACTGATTCCTCCTGTTGGAGGTTTTACTTGGTGGCATAAGACATCCAGTTGGGGCATTCTCTCCCCTATTTATTGGTGACTCTGGTAAGATTCCTTTCATATGTGGATAAATTTTAGGATACATCTACAGTAGTAGGTTGCCATATGTTTGGTTGGTTTTGGTTTTTTGAGAAAGGATTTCTCTGTGTAGCCTTGGCTGTCCTGGACTCACTTTGTAGACCAGGCTGGCCTCGAACTCACAGCGATCCATCTGTCTCTGCTTCCTGAGTGCTGGTATTAAAGGCGTGCACCACCACGTCTGGCTCCGTATGGTTTTCAAATGGCCTTTAATGTTAGTTGTCCCTCCCCATAGTCCCTTCTTTACTCCTCCCCCCCCCCAGCCCTCTTTAATTCTCCTATTCTAGTTTCCCCTTTATCTTTCCATAACGCTTTATTCTACATCCTCTCCCTTGGGAGAGCCTCTCCTTCCCTCAGCTTATTCAGACTATAGCATACGTATTGAAGGCTTAAAAGCCAACATCAACATATAAGAGGAAATTTACAATATTTGTCCTTTGAGGTCTGGATTACTTCAATCAGGATAATCTTTCCACGATAATCTACTTATCTGCAGATTTCCATTTTTCCTAATAGCCGAGTAATACTCCACTGTATAAACACGCTACATTTTCATCATGCATTCATCAGTTGATGGACATTTAGGCTGTTTCCCATTTCTGGATATTATGAGTAGAGAAGTGCTGAACTTGGCTGAGCAAGTCTCTCTATAGTTCATCTGATATTCTTTGTTGAATTCCTCCATTATTATTGAAAAATTCTCCCTTGGATTTCTGAACGTGGGTGCAAATTCTGCTCTTGGATCATGTCTGTGCTTGATGAGGTCACAAGCTTAAGGGTCAGACTGTCTAGGTTTATGTCCCGCCTCGGTCACTTTATTGTATGATTTTGGGCTGGTCACCTGGGTTTTCTGAATTTTACTCACCTGTGGAACATGAGCCTGGTCCTCAGCAGGGCATTGGCTGTTATGCTCACATTGCTTCATTGTTTCCTTTGGAAGCTATCAAATCTCTGAAGAACGTTCATCTCAACCTTGACACAGTAGCGCAACGCTGTGATCCTTGCACCAGGGTGATAAGGTGGATTCAAGAGAATCCTGAGTTTGAGGCCAGCCTGGGCTGTAAGGTGAAACAAAAACAAAACAAACAAACAAACAAATAAATAAAAGACAACCAGCCAACCAAACCTTAATTATCCTCTTTTTTAGAGGCTAAATATCTCTAGTTCTTTTGATTACTTCTTGTGGTTTTTTGTTTTGTTTTGTTTTTTGTTTTTCAGTGCTGGGGTCTGAGCCTCTAGCCTCATGTATGCTAGGGAAGGTTTTTACCACTGGGCCACACACAGAGACCAGTGGCATGGGTTTAATGTCTTCTTCCCTCGTGCACTGAGCCCAGCCGGCCATGCTCCTTGTTAATTGCAGGAGCTTAGTCTTGCTTCTTTGTCTGTCTTCCTTGGTCACTGCTCCCAAGGTTCCCACAGCTCATCTCTGCACTTCACTGGATCACAGCAGATGTGTGGATGGTGAAGGGGCTAGGGCCTGCCCAGCCTGCTGGTGAGGAGTAAGTGCTGCTGTTTGGCCTTGTCTGCCCTTGTGGCTCCCTTGACTGACTTCAAGAGAGGCTCAGCTGTGTTCTCGAGGAGTTGGCCTGATCAGAGCTCCCCTCCCAGGGCTTTGTGCTGCTTTGATGGTGGTGAGCAGTCCTGGCGAATAAGGAAGTGTTGAATTGTGCCGCTGAGCGGTGTTTTACTTCAGCCTGCTGAGGTCCCTGGGAAGATAGCCAGGCACACCTGCCTCTGCTCCTCTGAGCTCTGGGAAGGCTGTCTAGGCGAAGGCTTGTTCCTTGATCCTGTGGCACAGAGGGCTGAGAATCGATGGGGGTAGGGGTGAGGGTAGTGGTGGGGCAGGTGAGAGCAGAGGAGGTGGCTGTGGGTTCTCAGGCTGAGGGGGGCCAGGTTCTCACATTCTCTGCAGGAGCATCCTCCCCTGCTGTGGGGGAAGGGAGCCCAGGGCTTGAGAGAGTGCAGGGTAGCAGAGCTCGATTTGCTGGAATAAGCCAAGAAACAAAGATCTAGGTTTTAATTCATGTACAAACTCTCATACATTCAGTCTCGAGGTGAGGTCCAAGCTAAGCTGACAAAAGGAGAGATAAAGAGAAGCCTAGGAGAATGGACAAAGGATAAAAGATGTGGGGCTGAGAGGACAGGGGAAAAGGACAAAAAGTGCTCTCCACTTGGGGACCCTGGGTTCTTAAAGCCCTGGCCTGTAAAAAAACGGGGCAACTGCAGCCAGGACGGAGTGCTTCCTCTTTCTGTGCCCAGGTAAACTGCTTTTCCAGAGAGGAGCACACTTAAGACCTCTGCCTAGCAAAGCCTCACAAAGAAGCACAGGGGCCACACAGGGCAGAGAGGGTGGAAGTTTCATCTCCTGTCGGAAGAACTGGCTTCTGTGGCTGGTGGGCAGGTCCAGGTGCTTCTGGACTAGAACTGATTAGCTGGGGCTAGAGGTGCCAGGATGCTTAATCTACATGCAGTGGTACAGCACCTCATTTACATGCAGTAGCAGGGGGGTCCTATCACAAGAAGGAAAACACAGTACTTAATTATTATCCTGTGTGTGTGTGGGGGGGGAGAGTTTCTAGATAGAGAAGGTCATTTGCTTAAGGCTAGGATCTCCTTTACATAGGTTGGGATACTTCAGAAATCTCCACATTGACGAACAATTTTTTTTTTTTTAAATCAGGAAAGAGTCAGCCTGTAATTTTTCAAAAGGCTATGTGGTGCTCCTTACAGATCTAGGGGTCCCTAGATCAGGCAGAGAGAGAGAACTCCTCTGAGAAAGAGAGTCTACCTTTATAGACTGAGCTCAGAAGCTATCCAGAAATGTCAGACTTCAACCTCACCAGCAGGGTTCTACAGTTAGGAGACTTGATGTTTCCCCCTAGAGAAGGCGACCTGCTCCTTTGGCACAACTAACAGCTTGCTGGAAGGACACCAATCCTGAGGCCAAAGGACACTGCCATCAAAGCAGTGTGAGTATTTCATCCTCACCCCCACGCCCTGTCTCTGTTGGCCTTTAGCCCAGAGTTCTTGGTAATCCAAGACAAGGAGGGAGCCGGGACTGTGTTATTGTGGAAACAAGGACGGCAACCTCAGGAGTTTGGGCAGCAGGCTGACAGAGCAGGTCTTGGGAAGCCTATCTCAGCCTCGGTACTGAATGGTTTGCCAAGAATTCTGACCTCCCATTCTGTCTGCTTAAGTTAGAAGGCAGAGCCTCTGCCCAGTACTGTGGAGTCCTGAACAGTCTGTGCTTTTCTCCTGGACCTTAGAGGGCAACGGGGTCCTGTTCCAAATAGCCTCTCACTGAAGAAAGACCAGGCATGAGGAGGCTGTTGGCTCAGCAGCTCAGCCACTGCCCCCGCCCCCTCCACACACTGAATTCCTCAAAGTTGCTTGAGTTTCTCTATGACATCTCAGCCTGGTGGCAGAAATGGCAGAGAGAGCCAAAGCTCTGCCTGAGCAGTGTACTCTGCAGCCCTCCCTTTTACAAAGCCGCATTCTGCAATGAGGATAGAGATGTGCCTTTCTCCCACTCAGGGCCACACTGTTTCCTCATACCAAGGTAAGAAGAACATGTAAGATCATCCAACCATGTCTGTTCAGCATCTCCTGAGCCTCATCCAGCCTACCCTGTAAATCCTGTAAGGTCCCCTCTCAGGATCCTTCCAAACTGTACCATCCCCATCTTCTTACAAACCAGGATTCCCAAGCCTTCTTAAGGCAGAACACCTTGAATTCAGGATTTAATATTTTGCTCTCCAGGACATTTCCAGTGTGGTCTTTATGAAGGGAAAGTCAGTGTTCCAGCAAAGGTGCGCTGTGAGGGTGAGGCAGAGCCTCCTGCAGTGGGTACAGAGGCTGCATGCCACCCTCCTTACCAGGAGCATCCTCATCCCGACTGACAGCCTCAGGAGGAAGTGAACCCTCTCAGGGCCTAATGAAAGTAAGAGATGACTTCCCCCTAGTATATTAGGATTAATTTTTTATCTATTATATTTTATTTTGAGATGTTGAATATTGAACCTAGGGCCTCATGCATGCTCCAAAAGCACTCTGCTGCTCAACTCTGTTCCCCGCACTTTGACTGACTGACTGATTGATTGATTGATTGATTGGAAACAAGGTCTCCATATGTTGCCTAGGCTTGCCTTAAAATTGTTGTGGAACCCAGGACCCCTCATCTGGAAACCTTGCCCCCACCTCTTGAGTAGATGATATTACAGGGGTAGGCCATTAGATTTTACTCTGGCATGTCAGTGTTCTTAGCACAGAAGGAGAGCAGGCACGATTGGCTTGTTCTCTGCGATGCCAGGGATGCTGGGGTCTCTCATGGAGGCCACTCTTTAAAGTCATGCCACAGATACCTACTCTTTCCCACAGGCCCTTCGCCTCTGGCTGGGGTGCTTCCAACTTCTCAACACTTTTCTTCCTGTCCCTTTAAGGCAGCAGTTCCCAACCTGTAGCCCACGACCCCTGTAGGTACCAAATGGCCTTTTCACAGTGGTCACCTAAGTGTGGTCACCAGAAAACACAGATATTTATATTATGGTTCACAACAGTAGCAAAATTATGGTTATGAGGTAGCAACAAAAATAATTTTACGGTTGGAGATCACCACAACATGAGGGCTGTATTAAAGCACTGCAGAAGCTGGCTCTTTAAGATGGAATCCAGGCCACTCCTTGTCTCTGTATACCTTAGAAAAATAATCAGAGACTCTCAAAACCTATACTCCAAAAGTGTGACATTGCTACATTCAGGAGCCAAGAACATGGCTTCACTCTTGCTCTGTACCATAGTTTGTTTACCTTTAGTGGAGGCAGATTATGTATTCTGAGCTCTCAGTTGCAAAGAGAGAGGGGGAATGTCTTAGGGTTCTATTGCTGTGAAGAGACACCATGACCACAGCAACTCTTATAGAGGAAAAATATTTCACTGGGGCTGGCTTACCATATCAGGGGTTTAGTCCATTATCATCAGGGTAGGAAATTTAGTGCTGGAGAGGGAGCTGAGAACTCTCCATCTCCATCCACAGGCAGCAGGAAGACTGTGTAGCCGAACTTGAGCTTCTGAGACCTCAAAGTTCATTCACTCGCAGTGACATACTTCCTTCAAAAAGGCCACATTTCTTAATAGTGTCACTTTTATGGGCCAAGTATTCACACACATGAATTAGCTGATAGGGGCTAATCCTACTCAAACCACCAAGGGAATGACTATAAAAATATCCTTCATGGGGCTGGAGAGAGTGCTCAGCAATTAAGAGCACTGGCTGCTCTGCTAGAGGACCAGAGTCTGATTTCCAGCACTCACATAGCGGCTTACAACAGTCTATACTCCAGTCCCAAGGGACTGTCTGTACTCCAGCCCCATCTTCCGACCTCTGCAATCATGGCACACATGTGGTACACAGACATACATGCTGGCAAAACACCCACTGTACAAAATAAAAATAAAGAAAAAAAATCTTTCATAGCCAACTCACAAGTTGACCTGACTCTCCAGGGGTCCTCAGGCCTCCTTTGGCCTAAAACCTGTTTGCTGTATAAACTAGGTGTGGTGGTGCACGCCTTTAATCCCAGCACTCAGAGAGGCAGAGGCAAGCAAATTGCTGTGAATTCGAGGCCAGCCTGGTCTACAAAGTGAGTCCAGGACAGTAAATGCTACACACAGAAACCTTATCTCAAAAAAACACAGCAATGACGACAACAAAACCTAGAAAATTCTGATCAGCAACCATAAGGACCTCAGTGTATACTACTGCAAAGAGAGGTGGCATTGCCCACATGCCATCCTTCTACCTACACAGCTGTAAAATGGTTATCTCGGTCCTGCATCTGGACCCCAGGATAATAAATTCCTCCAGCGGTGTGCAGCCTGCATGGGCAGCTTCCCATGTATGTTGGAGGAGGTCAGTTACACCAAGAGGCAAAGTGGAGCAGTCATAAAGTTGACTCAGGACAGGGACAGAGGACAGCAGGAGCTAAAGTGTCAGGGCTGAGTAAGTTAATGAGCTACTAAAAAGACCAAGTAATGTGGGACAATCAAATGTTGAGGTTGAAATAAGAACTGGGGCTCTCAGGTCCCCCGTGGCCAAGCTGACTTGTATAGTGGAAAGAGCATTGGCTGTAGAGACAAAACAGAAGCCATCAGCTGCTGTATCTCTGCTGTGAGCCTGAGATGTCCCTGGAGGAGTCATCTCATGCCTCTTGGTCTTTGTTTCATAGTCAAAAAACCTGAGGCAAAATGAGGCATCTCAACATTAGTAGAAAGAACAGCTTTTTTAAAATGTGGGGAGCAACTTGAATGGATGTTTCTGTCAACAAAGTATATAAATGGCTAGTAGCACATAAAAAAATAATTATGCCTATCAGCATCAATCACTGGGGACATGCAAAGAGATGTTACACACACTAGAATAATGACAGTTAAAATAATAAACAGATAAAACAACAAACCAAGTGAGAATTTGGAGAAACTGGAATATTTGTGGGCTACTGGTGAAAAAGCAAAATGGCATGGCCATTATGAAAAGCAGCATGGGGTGGGTGAGATGGCTCCATGGCTTACGGAGCTTGAGTTCCATAGCGGAGGCGGGGGGACTGACTCCCACACTTTGTCCTCTGACCTCCACACATGCACTGGGCCATGTTTGCACATGTGCACACACACTCATAAATATATGCAATAAGTAATTAAAAAGGAAAACGGCATAATGGGTCCTTTAAAAATATTAAGCATATGATGCAGCAATCCACTTCTGAGCATTATTACCCAAGAAAATGGAGGTCGGAGGCAGCTATGGCTCAGCACTTGTAACAAGCCTGAGGACCAGAGTTGGATACATTGAAACCACATGAGGAAGGAGAGAATCTATTCTGAGAAGTTGTCCTCTGGCTGTGCATGCCAGCTTCACGTACGCACAACAAAGTAAAGTGAGTAAGTGCAATAAACACTTTACAAGAGTGGGAAGCAGGCCTTTGATGGATACGTGGAAGAAGCAACCTGCTCACTGCTGAATGGGGGAGGAAAATTTGGTATATGCATAGGGTGGGGTATTGTTCAGGAAAGAATCCTGACACTATAAGAAGGATGCATGCTGAGAATATTAAGTTACAAAAGGTCAGGGATACCCAATTCTGACTATAGGAGGAACCTGGAGCAGCCACAGCTGGAGACAGACAGATGGCAAGGCCTAGGGCGAGAGGAATGGAGAGCTGGTGTTCAGAGCCATGGAGCTTCAGTTTGGGAGAATAACGGCACTATGGAACTGAGTAGTGATGACAGCTGCCCAACAGTGTGGAAACACATGATGTCACTGTGCTATGCTCTCAAATATTATTACATTTTGTATTATAGTATTAAACTTTTTTAAAAAGTGAGGTCAAGAAGGCAAAGGATCTTATTAAATCTCAGGTAGGCCATGCATTCATGATGGGGTTGTCAATACAGGTCCTTTCCACTTTAGAATAAAGCAAGACAAGTTCCCGATGGGTGAATCCCGAGCTCGGCCACAGGAAGCCTTCGGAGTGTCTTTTGTCACTCCAGTGTCCTCAATAATGTTTAAAGTTTATTGCCTGTGGCTAGAGAGATGTCTTAGAAGTTAAGAACTCAGTACTATTAGCTGGGTGTGGTGGTGCACACCTTTAATCCCAGCAGGCAGAGGCAGAGAGGCAGAGTTTCTTGAGTTCCAGGATATAGCCTGATCTAGAGAGAGAGAGAGAGAGAGAGAGAGAGAGAGAGAGAGAGAGAGAGAGAGAGAGAGATCTAGGGCTACACAGAGAAACCCTGTCTCAGGAAACTAAAACCTAAAAACCAAGACAGACAAAAATAAGACAACAACAAACACACACAAGCTGGCTGCAGTGGTGGCGCACGCCTGTAACCCCAGCACTCGGGAGGCAGAGGAGGAGGATTGCTGTGAGTTCCAGGCCAGCCTGGTCTACAAAGCAAGCCCAGGGCATCAAAGGCTACACAGAAAACCTTTTCTTGAAAACACAAAACAAAACAAAAAGCTCAAGACAAAACAAAACCAAAAAACAAAGCAAAACCCTCTGAGAACATATATTGCTCTTGCAGAGAAGCCAAGCTCAATTCCCAGCACTCACATTCCAACTCCAGGGTATTCAACACCATCTTGTCCCTTCCAGCACCTTCACTCATATATACAAACCTACATACTCACACACTCAAACACACACACACACACATACACACATTCACTCTCACACACGTGTCCACATAATTAAAAATAACAAAATTAATTTTTTAAAAAATCGTATTTTCTTACCAGACCTGATAGCACACACCTTTAAGCCCCACACTCGAAAGGCAAAGGCAGGCAGATCTATCAGTTCAAGGACAGCCTGGTCTACAGAGAAAGACCTTGTCTCAAAAACCAAAAGCCAACCAACCAAACAAAAAAATCCCCCCACAAACTTCTCTCCTAACCTCGTGGTCACATACATAGTCAGAAAAGAGAAGCAAAGAAACAGTCTTCAGCTCCAGGAAACCACCACACAGCTAAGGAGCCTGAACCACAGCTGCATCCTGGAACTCAGATGAGCATCCTGACCACTGGTCAGGTAGCCCGCCATACGCTGCCGAGATGTAGATACTGTTTAAGTGGAGTGTTATCACAGTAGTAAATATCAATGTTAAAATGAAAGCAAAGTATGCATGTTAACAGGGCTGAATCACAAATATTTGGTTGAAAGAAATAAAAACATACACTTTTGTATGACTAGGTCCAGCTAGCCTTTTTGACCATTTTCTTTTTTGGGTCACGAAACATCTATTTGTATGTGTGTAGATTGGATTGGGAGCTAACATACTCAATTGACTCTCACATTGTAGTAAATGCTACCAATGCAGGGCTCTGATATCCAGCTATAGAAGCTCCTTCCTTAGTGTTGACACTTAAAAACAGTTTTACCTGTGTATGCACAGGTGAGTGTGCACTTGGTGGAGCTGGCTTTCTCCTTCTACCTTTTTCTGGGCTTTAGGGAGTGAACTCAGACCTCAAGCCTGGATGGCAACTGCTTCTACTCGCTGAGCTGTGTCTCCGGCTGCCTTCCTTATGCTTTTTATTTTTAAAACTAGCTTATCCAGGTCCTACTAAAAATGAGGGAAACCTCTGTCTGTCTGTCTGATAGGTTTGGAGGGAATTGACATCTTTCCATTATCCATGAACTTCTAGCTCAATCATATTTTATAGCTTCCTAAGGATGCCACAATGGGGCCGGGCATGGTGGTGCACACCTTTAATCCCAGCACTCAGGAGGTAGAGGCAGGTGGATCACTGTGAGTTCAAGGCCAGCCTGTTCCACAAAGTGAGTCCAGAACAGCCAAGGACAGAGAGATCCTGTCTCAAAAAACCAAAAATAAATAAATAAATAATAAATAAAATAAAATAAAATAAAGGATGCCACAATGTGGTTCTCTCCAGCTTCTGGAGGGTCTGGGCAGAGTCAGGAGATCATTCCAGATCTGAAAAGCTTCACTCACCCACCCTAAGGACCTGCACCACTGTGACCGACCTCTGCATGGGACACAGTGAGATAAGCACTAGGAAATAGTGGAGTTAAGTTTTCTGTTTCAGAGCAGTTGCATAGGATACAGTGTTACCAGCAGGCAGAGTGCCCCAAACACCTGAAAGTCCTGCCTCACCAGGATGAGGAGCTGTGAGCTGTTCTAGAAGGTATTCTCTGTTGTTGGGGAGACAGTTGGCATTTCCTGGGTCACTTCCAACTCCAAGATTCAGTGATTTTACATTTGCTGGGTTTTAAGGTGTACACACACACACACACACACACACACACACACACACACACCCTGCCTATTCATTTTCATAAATGTTAGTACACTGTGTACTTAGAAGTTAAGAGGGCTGATTCTTGCAAAGATGAGGTAACGTTATGCACTGAACTGGATCTGGATGGCTACGAAAGTCTTAGAAGCTGGAGAGATGGCTCACTTGTCAAGAACATGCACCGCTTTTGTGGGAGACTGGAGTTTGGTTCCTGGTACCCACATGGGGTCTCTTACAACCATATGTAACTCCAGCTCTAGCACTCTTCCACCCTCTGGGTACAACCCTGCCCCCCGCCACACACACATAATATAAAAAGGAAAAATAAAATCTTAAGTCTTCTTAAGCTTTGAGGTTAAGTGCTCTGAGATTATCAATACTATGCATATTTTGCAGATGAAGAAGCTGGATCTTTAAGGAGGAAGAGTGACTCTGAAGTGATAGGATCCTTTTTATTCTAGAATAATCTTTAAAAACCTTCCCTCTTTTAAGTCCATAGAAAATACTGGACAAAATAAATCTAAAGATTTTTTTCCAAATTGACAGTTGAATGTTGAGGGGATAGAATGCTATAGATTCCATAAATGAAGAGAAAGAGGAGAAGCAGCAGCAGAAGTGACACTAGGGAGAGGAGGCTTACAACCAGAGACTGCAGAGAACCAAGGCCTTGAGGTTACATAGTGTGCGGGGATAAGCCCGTCTTGCTGGTAATTAATTTAGTGCCGAATTCATTCACACTTGAAATATTAGCCCATGGTAGTCTTACACTCTAGGCATTTGAGACAAAGTGAGAAAAATATAAATCTTAGGGGCTGGAGAGATCACTGAGCAGTTGAGAGCACTGGCTGCCCTTCTAGAGGACCCAGGTTCTAGTCCCACATGGCAGCTCACAATTGTTGCCCTTTTATATGCTGGGCCCCTGGCACACACCTGGTGGTGGGTTGTGATGATGTCAGAGGTTGTTAAGCAACCTAGAGGTGTGTATGCTAACAACAACTGTCTGCAATCCCAGTGCCAGGGCATCTGGTGCCTTCTTCTGGATTCCTTGAGCACCAGGCATGCATGTGGTGCACAGACACACATGCAGGCAAAACACCCATGCACATAAAATAAACTTTTAAAAATCTAAAAGAAAATACAAACTTCTGTCCTTGAGGAGTTGATAATTCTGGTAGGAGAGAGAAAGGCATCAAATAATACAATATGTGTGTGTTGAAACATGGCAAGGTTATAGACAAAATGGAGCACGAATAAAGAAATCAAGAGGACAACAAGAAAATAGCCATTTGCCCCAGATTCTGGGAAGAAAGAAAAATTTCTCTGGCAAATTTCCTAGTCACAGACCAGCCTTGGATGATGGGTGGGAGTGGACGGCTGGGGCGGGGAATAGCTGCCTTGCATTCTCTCCTTAATGAAAATACCAAGGTGAGTAACCAACAAAGACCGCAGGGGTAGACCAGTACTGCCTGACCAAAGATAAAGCCCCCAACCTGAAAGAACAAACAAACCAAAGAAAAGAGACCATTACTGACAGCTTTGGGACTCAATTTTAGGCACCATTTTGATGCCAAAGCCAGGGCTGGGCTGGCTCACTGAGAAGAGCTTCCGTTTCATGGCTAGTGCTTAGAGAAACAAACCACCCCCACACCCAGTGTCACAGCCTGTGCTCACAACTCTTTATCTGCAGGACTCTACAAAACAGAGCTTATGCTGCCCACCCTCAAGGGCACTTGTGTGTGTGTGTGTGTGTGTGTGTGTGTGTGTGTACCTTAAAACCCAGTAGATTTAGGATTACCAGGTCTTGAAGTTGGCAGTGACCCAGGAAACCCCAATTCTGTCTCCCGGAACAATGGAGAACACCTTCTAGAACAGCTTGCTCACATCATCAGCCCAGGCTCACATACACTTGGCGAAGGCAAAGGACACAGTGAACACAAAACTATTCCAGACAGCAGGAGGCCTTATCACAGCTGTAAACAACTCATCTAAGAAGACAGGGGCGGAGTCCAAGGCTCTCCCTCCTGTGCTCCTGGTCAGATGATCTTGGGCAGGACTATTAAGCAGATAAGCTAAGCTTTCTTACCTAGAAGATGAACACTGTGACACACGAAGAGGGCTGATGTGAGGACCGAACACAAGCTTTATAGGGCACATAAGAGATACAATGCCTACTAGATCTATATAATCAGTGAAAGATATTAATCAGATCAGACTCACTTATAAGCACAGTATTAACATTTCATAATGTTATCGTGTGGGGGAAGGTCCCGGTTTTATCCACAATGCTGTAAGACAACCAGCCCCCAACCAAACATCTGGCAAGTGCAAGAGTCAGAATTTGAACTCAGGTGCTCCCATCTTAACTCTAGAGTGCCTCAGTCTACCCTAATGCTCAGAAAGTCATATGAGACGTTGAGTGGCTATAGCCTAAAGACGGATATGATGGAGCCACTCTGACCCAGTTCTTCTTAACCACTGGCTTAGGTCACGTCTGGGTTGAGGGCAAAGCCAAGATCCAGGGAAGACAAACGGCCAGCTCCTCATGAGTTGGAGGAAAGATGAGGCCACCCAGCCCACAGCCTGGGGCTTGGCTTCTCTCACTACTGTGAGAAAGTCTCCTGCCCTGAATTAGAGGAGTGTGGGCCAAGAATCCAGGTGAGGACGGTTTGTGTGGGTGGGGCTGATAGAGATCAGCTGCTGCCCTGGCTGAGGCTAGTGGCCTGTTCAGCAACACCAGGCCACAGGGGAACTTCTGAAAAATGCCTTCCACTGCCCAGCTGCCTTCCTGAGAGACCGCAGAGTTCGCGAAGAGAAAGACAGGTATCAGTGGTTGGAAGACAGAGGCAACGTCAAGAGAGGGGAACCCTGGTCTCTGCTGCTGACCCCAGTGAGCTTGAGTAAGAGCTCCCTGGGGAGTGGGGGGGGCAGTGGGAAGTAGGGCACATAAACAGGGGCTTTGTTAGCTTCCTGGTGGCTTTCTGGGTAGGGGTTGCTGTGTCTTGCTCTCAGGGCTGCATGAGTGTGGAAGCTGGCTGGTGACTAGCCCACTCTGAGCCTGGGCTAGGGAGGATCCTACTGGGATTGGAAATTCCTTTTGTGTGACCCAGGTTCATTGGATAGAACAGGGAAAGCCAGGCACCTCCTCCTCAGCTGCCTTTCCCACCTTCTCCCCCTCTGTACTCCCCCGCCCCCACAAGAAGCCCTCCCACTCCCCATACTGTTAGGCTGGGTGGGGGTAGGGTTTGTTTTCGCTGAGAGCCCTTGAAGGTTTCTAGCTCAGGACCCTGCCATCTGGCAGGGAGCAGGACAGAGGTCACTTGAACTCAGACCACAGGTCCCTGTTAAATACATCAGCTTTTAAATCAATCTTTGTTCAAAGTCCAGTGAGTTCCAAGACTAGAAGAGTTCACAGCAGGGAGAATTCCTAGTGACTGAGTGGATCCTCCTCCGGTAGGTAAGAAATGGCTTCTGTGATCTGCCACTGGGCTGGAGCCACTCTTTTCTCTAGCAAGCGGCTATGGGGAGGGGTTGAAGCCTTTAGTGGTGGCAGGGGGCAGGCTAAGGGTGGTGAGGACTGTCTTTCAGAGGTACTGTCGTTCTTTCTGCTGGACATGTGTGGGCTTTACTTCCTGAAGGCATTGAGGAGTTCTTCAGGGGGTCATATGAGATGGGGCAGTGGAGGTGTGTGTTGTGTGTGGGGGGGTATTGTATGGAGATTTGATGGACAGCCAAGAGAGAGAGGTCACAGACCTCACAGGCCACCAGGAAGTTTCTCCTGAGACTTTACTACCAAAGCCTTTTGGGTGTAAGGGAGACTTTTCTAGAAGGCAGCCAGCCCTTAAAACATACAGCCAAACCTACCTTCCCACAGGCTAGTCAAACAAGCACCTCCTCTCTACCTCCCAAGACGGTGCTTAGCCTCAAGGAAAGCATAGATTCCTCGGCTGGCTGAGTAGAAATTCAGGTCCTCCAGTCTCCCTTGGTGGGCTCTCTCAATCTCAATGACCTGTGAACCTGAAATGCCTGTGGTATTCTGAAGGTGCCCCAGATCTGCTGTGTGTAGGCACATTTGGAAGGAGCTCATTTGCTAAGTATCATCGGGACTTTTACCTAGGGCCCATCAGTTCTGGAGACTCCTGGTCTGGGTTGTTTATGGGTGTGAAGACTCCCAGGGTGGCTTTGGTGTAGGAAGCATCTGCCTTATCCGTAAGTCACAGGGCCCTCACTGCCTCAGGCCACAAGTGTCTAGTCACATAGAGCCACATATTCTTTCCCATACAAACAGCTTGGGAACTCTGAGTTTGTGTGTTATGGCTAAGCAAATTGTTCTCATCTTTAACTCTGGTAAGGTGTCTGCCATATGAACTTGTTGACGCCATTGTATGCCTAAGACCACTTGGTAGGCACCCACGAGAGAGAGCACAGGTGTGAGAAACCAATGTGTAAGGTCTAGAATCATTTGTGACAAGTCGTTAGATATATTTCTTACCTCAAGTCTGTTATTTGTCAAAGGAAAGCCAGGCATTATTTCCCAAAGGTTGGTCTGGAAATAAAATTATAGATGTGAATGTGTTTGAGGGAATTGAAAGCATAAATCTAGGCCAGTCGGAGGTGGCGCACACCTTTAATCCCAGCACTCGGGAGGCAGAGGCAGAGGCAGGCAAATCTCTGTGAGTTTGAGGCCAGCCTGGTCTACAGAGCAACTTCCAGGACAGCCAAGGCTACACAGAGAAACCCTATCTTGCGGCGGCAGCGGTGGCAGCGGCGGCAGCGGCGGCAGCGGGGGGGGGGGCAGAGTACAAATCTAAGATGCTTGCCCTCCAAATGAGTAAATCTAAATGAGTGAGGGATGTGGCATCCACGCAGTTAGCAGGAGACCTTGTGTAAGTCTTTTGGTCTCATTGAGTCTTTATTTTCTCACCTACGACTAAAAGGAGTTGAGATTTGATGTCCACTAAGGCCCTTTCATGACTGAGATGGATCTGCACTTTGAGGGTGGGCTCCTTGTGATTTGAGGATGAATTCAAATGTTTCCTTCTCAGGACTTCCTAAATGAAGCCTCCCTCCATCTTGCCTCTGTCTCATAACTCTTTATAGTATCTGTCATCAGAAATCCTTGCTTGTGTTGTTAGGTATTAAAGCTTCAAGAGGGTAGGGTGCTTACCTTTGTTACCTGCTGTGTTCCCAGGTCTTAGGGCAGCGCCTTGATGTTGAGGTGGTTGGAAGTTGGTGTGAGGGACAAGGAGCAGGCAGTTTCTATCTGCTACGCCTTGGGACAGGAGGCTGAGGAACATGGATACTCTGCCAGGTTGTTGGAATGTGGAAGTGGACTTCTCTGCTCACATCTTGGCTAAATGACTCTCATGTTTTTGCATGGAAGATGAGTGCTGAGAGATGGAGACAGTTTCCCCTCAAGCTCTCAGCAACTCTCTTAGGAGAGACTGCCCAGCCCTAGGTAACCTCCTTGCCTGGTAGGCATCCTAGAGATGTGGTTAAGAGCAAGGCCACCGGGACAGGAAAACAGGCTGCAGGTTCGATGTGTGCAGCACTCGTAGAGCCACTGTTTGTTTCTCACATGATAAGGTGGGACCCAGGTCTTGCTGTTGGGAAAGTTAAATATTTATGCAACTTACACATCACAATGGTCTTTAGTTCCCGTTGTGATTCCAAAGACTGCAGGGTGCCTGGCAGCTGCGAGAGGTTTGCGATAGGGAGGGCGACATCTTGCCTGCTAGACAGCTGCTGTTAAGATTTGCTCTAGGTCTTTAAGCAGCCCTGCCTGAACCTGGCTAGAAACAGAGACTGTACTTATGAAGCTGGGTGGAACCATAAGAACACAAAAGCAAACAGAACAAAAGAAAACATCAACCGAACAAACAAACAAAAGAAAGAAACAAACAAAAAGCCAAACAAACAGGAACCGCTCCTGGAATTCCTGCCAGCTGCACAGAACACTTCCGCGGCATGCTTGCACAGAAGGAGCTCCAGGCCTACTCTGCAGGCAGCTTATCTTGATGGGGACACTGACACAAACAACTAAAATGTCATCTGTAGGCCTCAGGCCCGAGTCCAAGGCGCATCGCTATCTAACCCCACCCGTGTCCTTTCTTTCATCCTGTACACACACTGGGGTGACTGAATCATTCACTGTCCCATGAAGATATGTGTGCTCTTTGGTCTGGAGATGGCCTCCTTGCCTCACACTAACTGCACAATCCCACAGCACAGCACAGCACACCCCTTGGGGCTTCGGAGCAGAAGGAACCCAGACCTCACATGAGAATCTAGGCTCTGCATATCCGGCCAGGGGAAAACAATTTAACCTTCTAGAGCCTGTCCCTCCCGCCCCCTCCCCATGTGAAATGCCTCAGTACCCAAATGTTTGTAGCCTAGAAAGGACTCGATGCATACTTAACAGTACCACATTTTAACTATCCTGGCAGTAGCTCTGTTTTGTAACTCAGTCCACTGCATTCTGGGTACTCTAGGGGCAGTGCACTGTCTTGTCTAATCAGGGTTGATCCTGACACCTGCCTCAATGTAGGTGCTAAATATACCTTTATGGGCATAAAAAAAAGGATGCTTAACGATGGAGTGGTACCTACTGAGTGTGCTGGGCGTGCAAGGATGTGAACACATGTTCACTTGGGACCTGGGAAGGTCTGGAACTCATTCACATGGAAAAAATGTTTAGGTAGCACCTCCTATGAGTAAGTAGTCAGCAAGGTAATCCTGGCAGAGCACAGGGCATGAGCAAAGGGCAGGCTGGGTGTGGGTACACATGCAGAGTCAGCTGCGTAGTTGCCTATGAGCAGCAGAGGGTACTGAGATAAATAGAACCCGGTTCCTCTGCAAGAGGAAATGCTGGATGCCTGAGCAAGGCTCTATGCTTTTGTTTTTTGATTGATGTCTGAGAGGCTGACAGGCAAGAAAGCTTATCTAGAGGCAGGAGGATGCTAACAGGGCAGGCACGCGGACAATGGAAACGGGTAGAAATACAAGTTCAGGGACTGGGGAGAGAGCTAACCCCGCATTCACAAGCCCCTCCCCACCCCTACCCCACCCTCACTCCCAGGCCTGGTCTCTGGGCTCCACCCCCAGCACCACATAGGCAGGTGCCATAGTACATGCCTATAGAGCAGGAGAACCTGGAGGTAAAATTTAAGCCTGAGCTACATGAGATCCTGCATAAAAAAGAAAACCCTTAAGTGCCATATAAAACAAGGGGCTGATTTGGTGGGGGAACCCCGTTACAGCGGACCTTCAAGAGGGTTTAGCTATTTCTTGTACCAGTTCCATCAGCAATATGAGGGTGTCCTCTCTCAAGGAGTGCCTCTATCTTCAAGTATTGACTGTTTCCCTCTCTCTCTCTGTTCCTGAAACTCTTAGGTAAGCAATCAAAGTGTGGAGGGCACTGAACTCCACAGCAGAGTCCTGCCGTGTAGTACAGAACACCCTTTATGGAGCCTGGGGTAGTGAGGATATTAGTTAGGTACCAGCAGATCAAACGACCTTTGATATGACATTCTATTCTTTATCATAAAAGAGAAATAAAAATTACTCACTGGGCCTTGCCATCTCTTCCCTCTAGATAATACCTAGTGGGGGTGCCTCCATGAAATCCCTGCATTTAAAATCTATCCCTGGCTGAGACCAAACAGCAACTGTCACAATGGGGAGGTGCAGCTAGCAAATCTGTATTTTAGAGTCTTGTGTTTCCTTCTGTTTTGGTAGTAGCCACTTAAATATACTTGACTGGTTGAATTTACACAAATGTTGCTTTTTCAAAGGAGGATCCCCTAGTGGCCAAGGAGGAGCTCCTAGTGGCCTAAGATCTGACCCCTGCACAACTGTAAGGTGAACTCCGAGTAAGTCATTTTTGAAGCATTAAATCAAAGTGCTTCTGTGTCTTGCTGGCCAGAGATTTTATTGTAGTATCTGCCGAGATACAGTAGGGTCTCCTCCCTCCCCCCACCTCTCCTTGAGTTTACTTACATTGTGCGCATGATGTGTACATATGTCATGCATGTTCATACACTGCATTTGTACCTGGTGCCCACGGGGCTCAGAAGACATTCATTCAAATATAGATGGTCATATGGGTGGTAGGACTGGACTCAGGTCATCTGCAAGAGTAGCAAGTGCTGTTAACCATCTCTCCGGCCACACAACATGTTTTGTTTTGTTTTTTGGTTTTTGGTTTTTTGTTTTGTTTTGTTTTCCTAATGCCCTTAGCAGAGACAGCCTGTTCTAGGCTCTGAAAGAGCTGGTTGTGCCTGTCTAGGTGGGAGGTCCTTTGCCAGGCTTGATTGCTTTGAGAATGTTACAGCCTGCTTATGATTTTGGACTTAGCCCCCACATTCTCCTACAACTATATTTTTTTCCTAACAGAAGCCTGGCAACTTCTGTTCCTTCACAGGAGGAGCAACCTTCTTCTCAGGCACACGTGGGCAGACACACTGGCTAAACTTCCTGGGAGTGTGGCTCGCTTCTTATTGAAGGGCTCAGGTTTTATAACAGACATGGAGATCAGCGAAGGTGGATCAGGTCCAGATGGAATGTCACCAGATAGACCCTGCTCCCCGACCTCCCACCCCCCCCCCTTCTGCCTTAGTGGAACAGCTTGTTCACCAGATGGTTCTGTCCTGCGTTATATAAGCGAGGACCCTTCCACGGGCTCAGCCACTAGGTTAAACATTACTCACTAGCTGGCTTGTGAACCTTTACTGTCCAGTGAGGTTGTTTCCTAGAGCAGCTGTTTATATAGGTGCCTATGGGAAGAGCCTTTGCAACTCCTGAGATTCTGATCACACAATTGATTTCTAATTACTATTAGAGAAGATACTTAAAAGGTACTTAAAACTAATGGTGGTAGGTTACCATGCTTACACAGACGTCCTACCACAGCCAGAACATCAGACAGGTGAAGATGGCAGCACTCGGGTTGTCATTTCTGGGGCTGACCATAGACAAAGTTTCACCACTGTAGGTAGATGCCTTGCTTCTCCTACTTTCGTTATAAAATCTTTTTGAACTTTGATGATGCTTTCTAGTTGAGTAGACTCCTCCCCAGAGCACTCCCTGGTGGCCACAGTCTGCACACAGGCTAGATATCAGTGTATAAAGTAGTGCTTTGCTCCCTCCAGCTTTTTCAGGTCCCTTGTTGCTGGCTTCCACTTGAAGCTCGTGCATTCTGGGTGGAGCTCTGTTGGAAACTTCAACTGAGCCTTGAACTCAGTTAGATCCCCTTGGTACACAACAGGAGGCTCTCTAGCTTTCAGACTGACAGGTGCTCCTGAGTGAGGGCAAGTCTCAGTGTTATCCGTTCTTCCCAGTGGCTAAGATGGGAACAATAGTCCTCAAACCTGTGGATTGTGACCCCTTTGGGGATCAAATGACCCTTTCACAGGGTTCACATATCAGATATTCCTGTTATGATTTATAAGAGCAGCAAAATCACAGTTGTGAAGTAGCAACGAAAATAATTTTATGCTTGGTGGTCACCACAACGTGGGGAGTTGTATTAAAGGGCTACAGCATCAGGATAGTTGAGATCCACTGCTGTAGAAGAATGCCCTTGTGCTGGGTCTTCCACTACAGGTCAGGGAAATATCTCTCATGGACTGGGCATCAGTGCTCTGGAACCTGTGCTCCGGAGATGTCAACATTCTGCCTGCAGTGCCACTGTCTCCATCAAGGGGGACCTTCATCTTCACCTTCGTCCTCACAGTTAGCCGATCTTTTAATTCAAGGCCAGCTTGGTCTACATAGTGGGTTCCAGGCTAGCTAAGGCTACATGAGACCTTGCCTTTAAAATATAAAAATACAAAGCATCTACAGATGTGTCTGCATTTGCTGCCTCTGTTCAGTATCCGCTTGCTTCCCTGGACTTGTGATCTCTCAGCTTGGTAGCCTTTCCTGTTTTTGTTCCTCTCCTGGTATTGTTCATTTAGCACTGTTACATGCCTTGTCTTGGAATTCCTCTGTGGGTGGCATTGTTATCCTGGGCTTTCTGCTGCTGATTCCTTTCTGCTAGGAATTCCTCAAGGCTGCTATCCGTATCTCTCTTCCTGTCACACTGTCACCACAGGCTTCACTTGGCACATCCATGCAGACTGCCCTGGAGCATGACTCCAGTCCAGTGTCACCAGAGCTGCAGGAGAACCTCTGCTGTGCCCGCCTGACTTAACTCCATCACAGACTGACTCTGTCACCCCATTCCTCAACTGTACCATTGTACTTTGAAACAAGGTCTCCCAAGGCCCAGGCTGGCCTCTAACTCATGCTACTCCTGATAAGCCTCCCAAATGTGGGATGACAAGGTGTGTCATCAATGCCTTTCAAAAGCTATGCCATACTGGTGTCCCCTGGGTCCTACCTCACGAGGCAGAAGGTAGTAGGACCGCTATAATAGAATTCTACAGAATGTCATTTTTCTTGTATGTCTAGAGGCCAGAAGTATAAGACAGAGGCATCATTAGGGTTGGGCCCTCTCAGGCCTTTGCCCTCAGCTTTCATGGTGGCTACCTTCTTGTGACCTCCCTTGGTGTTTTTTCAATGTGAGGGCGTCCCTGGCATCTCACTCTCATTTAAAAGGGACATCAACCCTACTGGATTTGGTCTCATCCTCATGACCTAATTTAACTTTAGCTGCCACTTTAAAGTTCCTGTCTCTGAATGTGGTCATACTGGAGATATGGTCACTGTTGGGGTTCAGAGGTAGGGCCACCATTCAGTCCATCCAAGAAAGGGAGACCTCAGCTGGGAGGGAGGAACAAATATGAGAGTTGATTAGTAGAATGATCTGGGTAGGGTAGGAAATTCCAGGTGAGTTATAAAAACGTGCCCTTGTGGCTAAGCAGACAGGCTAAGCAGATGGCTGAGGAGTGCCTATGTGAGAGCAAGCAGGCACTAGGGGAGGAAGTGTGTGACCCTGACAGATACCTTAATACTGTGTGTTGCATTCCTGCAGCAGCTCTGTTCTGCAAGCCAGTCCAGGCGGTGTTCACATTGTGACACCTGTGTTGTCGCACCTGCTCTGTCTGATGACATCTCCTTGTGGAGAAATCTGAAGGGGCAGGGTTGAATGAATGCAATCAATTGCTTAGGGCTGTGTAGGCCCTCTGCTTGCACCTTTCTTTCTGCTGTCACTGTGTCTAGGCCGAGACAGGCCTTTATCACCGGCTGGATCACTGCCATAGCCTTTTCCCTGGCCTGCCTCCAGGATGTCTGTTTTGGCCCACCTGCCATTCCCAATCCCAACTCTGATCTTACTGTTCTCCTGATTAATGTGCTGAGAGGTCCCCAAGTGCTGTCTTATCACAGTCAGATACCTTGGGCTGGAAATGAAGTTCTTTCATGTCTGCCACCCAAAATCTTCCTTTGGTTTGATTTTTAACTCTTCTTTAAGCATACACAAGGATTTTCCTACTGCATGCCCTGATGGCCATACCATTCCCTTTCTAAAACAACCACACTCTACCTCTGGTGCTGTTGAAATTTTGCCCATCTGTTGTCAAAGTCAAACCCTCATAAAGTATTCTTTAATTTGTCTCATGGTGCAGTTCTGTGCATCTATACTCTGTTTGTAGTGGTAACTTTTCCTCCCCTCTCCTCTTCATTTTTTAAAAATTAAATTAAAATAAAAATTTTTACATTTCAAGGATAACCATGGCTGTCCTGGACTCACTTTGTAGACCAGGCTGGCATTGAACTTACAGAGATCCACCTGCTTCTGCCATCCCAAGTGCTGGGATTAAAGGTGTGTGCCACCCTGCCTGGCTTCTTTTCCTTCCTTCCTTCCTTCCTTCCTTCCTTCCTTCCTTTTTCTTTTTCTTTCTTTAGATTTTATTTTATGTGTAAGGATGTTTTGCCTGTGTGCATGTCTATGTATCGCATGCATGCCCAGTGCACATGGACATCAGGAGATGTCAGATTCCCTAGAACTGGAGTTACAGGCAATTGTGAACCATCATGTGGGTGTGGGGAATTGAACCCTAGATCCTCTGTCAGCATGGCAGTGAGATCTCTTAACCACTGAGCCATCTCTCCAAGGTTGGAAGTATCTACCAACCCTTTTCCTTAACCTAATCAACTCTGAAGCCCCCTGAGAACTGGACGCTTTCTATATTCATATGAGGTGAACATAGTTGGTGTAAACACATGAGTTAGATGTGGGGTGAAAAGCCCTCTTCCTGCTAGTGAAAAATTGAAGGGATTGTGTTCGTGCTCTTAGTCAGACTTCCCTGCCTGAGCATGCTGACTGAGAAGCTTTATGTGGGGGAAGGAAGAGGCTGAAATAGAACTACAGTAGTCTCCTCAGGGCTGGCTGGCTGGGTTTCTCAGCCGTCAGTCCAGATGGGTGAGAGAGGGTCTTAATATATAGACCTGGGTGATGTGGACTGCCACGTCAGATCAGGTAGCCTCCACTCAGAGTTCCGCCTGCCTCTGCCTCCTGGGTGCCAGGATTAAAGATGTCCTCCACCAAGTCTGGCTAGCTTTTAGGCAGTTAGTTTTTGTGCTGGCATCAGAGTTCTATTAAAATCCTTAATTTAAAGGTCATTTTCATCTTTGTGATTCTTTGTCTGCTTGGCTCATAACTGCTTGGATCTAGTGTGTGGAGAGGAAGGCAACAGGCATAGACTTTAGGTTGCCATGTGTTCCTGTACCAGTGCTGCCGTCAGACACCCACTATAGGCACAGGGTGATCGAAGGCCTCTCCTAGCCAGACTGTCACCAAGGCTTCTTAAGGGAGTAAAGGTTGAGCTCTGGGTGACTCAATAGTTCATCTGACCATGACATTCTCTGTGACCCATGAGAGTTGTCTTTAATGTGGGGTGGTCTTAAAGGTTAATTTCTTTACTTATGCCCAGAGAATCTCTGCCCAGAGATGTGAGGTGGGGACTTAAATGTAGATTTTTATGGGTCTGTGTGGATGATTCTGAGGGACAGCTGGGATTAAAATCCAATTTGGGGGTGACTGTGAGCATTGAGATGATATCCTTTACCTGATATACTTTATGTATATGAGTATATACATATAATTTTATGCATATGAATATTTTGCTTGCATGTATGTATGTATGTATGTATGCATGCATGTATGTATGTATGCACGCATGTATGTATGTATGCATGCATGTGTGTATGTATGCATGTATGTATGCGTGCATGCATGCATGTATGTATGCATGCATGCATGTGTGTATGTATGCATCTATGCATGTATGCATGTATGTATGTATGCATGCATGCATGTATGCATGTGTGTATGCATGCATGTATGTATGTATGCATGCATCTATGTATGTATGTATGCATGCATGTATGTGTGTATGTATGCATGCATGTATGTATGCGTGCATGCATGCATGTATGTATGCGTGCATGCATGCATGTATGTATGCATGCATGCATGCATGTATGTATGTATGCATCTATGCATGTATGCATGCATGTATGTATGTATGATGTATGTATGTATGTATACCACATGCATGCCTGGTTTTCTTGGAGGTTAGAAGAGGACAACAGATCCCCTGGAACTTGAGTTACAGATGGTGTGAGCTGCCATGTGGGTGCTGGGAACTGAACCCAGGTCTTCTAGGAGAGCAGCCAGTGCTCTTCACCACTGAGTTTTCTCTAGCCCCTGAGTTTTCACATGCATGACTGTGAAGATAGTTGGGTTTATGTAGTTTAGACTGGCCTTCTGCTCACACAGAGGGAGGCAGCAGGCATGTTTGGCAGGGCTGGACAACTCCTGGAGTGAGGAGAGGGTGCTGGAATTCTTCGTAATCTTACTTCTCTACGAATTGCTACTTATCTTCCTTCCTTGGAGAAAAGATTTGCCTGGGACTAGTGCCAGTGTGGAGCACAGGCCTTGGGTTTGAACCTGATCACCACAAAACCAGAACAAACTCCAAACAAAAAACCAAAATAATAAGATCGCAAATGGCAGCACAGGCCTTTAATCCCAGCACTTGGGAGGCAGAGGCATGTGGGTCTCTGTGAGTTCAAGGCCATCCTGGTCTCAGAGTGCGTTTCCAGGACAGTGAGGGACCCTATCATCTATCTGTCTGTCTATCTATCTTTCTTTCTTTCTATTTATCTATCTTCCTTTCTTTCTATCTAATTAATATAAATAAGCTTGCAGGAGTTAGAAAAAACCAGACTTTTTTGACGTGTGAGTCCTTGTGTCTGTGCAGGTGCACATGCATGGGTATGTGCATATGGAGATGAGGTCAGCCCTCAGCGATGCTCTTCAGGCACTATCTTTTGTTGGGTTTTTTGTTTTCTTCTTTTTCTCTTTTGAGACCTCTCACTAGCCTGGAGCAGGCTGGTTGGCCGATAAACACCAGGAAGCTGCCTGCCTCTACCTTCCCAGTTCTGGGGTAACAAGTATGTGCTATCATATTAATGGTTCCCAGGGATCAGATTCAGGTCCTCTTGCTTGCAAGGCCAAGAGCCAACACCCATATCTGATTCCTGTGTGTCCTGGCTCTTGCTGTGTAGACCAGGCTGACCTTGAACTCAGAGATCTGCCTGCCTTTGCCTCCCAAGTGCCGGGACTAAAGGCGTGCACTACCACTCCTGCTCCTGTGTTTTTTTAAAAAAATAATTTAATTAATTTATTCAGATTATAACTCAATTGTTATTCCATCACTTGTATCCTCCCATTCCTCCCTTCCTCTTGCTTTGACCCTATGCCCCTCCCCTAGGTCTATGACCAAGGGGGACCTCCTCCCTCACTATATGGTCATAGGCTATCAAGTCTCATCTTGGTAGCCTGCCTATTCTTTCTCTGAGTGCCACCAGGCCTCTTTATCAAAGGGAAGTAGTCAAATATGGAGCACCAGAGTTCATGTCAGAGTCAGTCCCTGCTCTCTACACAACTGTGGAGAATGTCCTGTCCATTGGCTAGATCTGAGTAGGGGTTCGATGTTTACTGCTTGTATTGTCCTTGGTTGGTGCAGTAGTTTGAGCAAATTCTCCTGGGCCCCAATCTACCCGTCATGATGTTCTTCTTGTAGGTTTCTAGAACCCTCTGGATCTTTCTATGTCCCCATTCTCCTACATTTCTCTCACCTAGAGTCCCAATAGGATGTCCTCACATCTATCCCAATCTCCTGGTAAGTGAAGACTTTCATTGGACATCCCTTTTGGACTAATGTCTAATTATAAGTGAGTATATACCATGTGAGTCTTTCTGTTTTTGGGTTAACTCACTCAGTATGATAATTTCTAGTTCCACCCATTTGTCGACAAAGTTTGGGATTTCCTTGTTTTTAATAACTGAGTAGTATTCCTTGGTGTAAATGTACCATAGTTTCTTTATCCATTCTTCAACTGAGGGACACTTAGGCTGTTTCCAGGTTCTGGCTATTATGAATAAGGCTGCTATGAACATGATTGAGCATATGTCCTTGGCTTCTGTGTGTTTGAGAATGAAATGTTTTGGGGACCCCATGTTCATGCTCCTGTCAGGGTCCCACTGAGGTTGAGACTTTCAGATCCTTTGGGTAGGTCATGAAGCTGATGTTTAAATGGCTTTAAACAGCTCTTCACCCCGCTTCTGTCTGGGCTGGCTTGTGAGCATTCATGCCTACGACATTTCTCAGTAGGACATTTCCACCTACGTGAAACATGATTTTAGAACAGAGCCTTGGGATAGAAGTTTGTATGGAGCAGGCTGGCTCCACTCATGGAGGGAACAATGAAACTTCCTCCACATAGCTGGGTGAGGAAAGCCCTGCAGCTTCCAGCCCCAGACGCACAAACTGAGGCCAAAACAAGACTTTCTTTTATCTTTTGCCAACTAACCTGGACCTGCTGACTGTTTAGGCCTTGGGGGCCTTGACCTGTGAAGGCACAGCTTCCAGCCTGGCCTCTAGCTTGCCTGTGCAGGGAGAACCACCTGAGGACCTGTGGTTGCTGTGTGGATAGTGAGCTGAGAAGCCCTGGCCTGCCTCTGTCTTAGCAGCTGTCTTCTGGCCCTGTAAGCTATTTCTTTTCTGTGGGAAAAGCCTATTAGTTTGAACCCTTTCTACTCTGACGCCTGGCAGAGGGGCCTCCTAACGCTCTGTGCTTGCCTTCCTAACTTGCAAAATGCACTGGGCTTTTCTTCTTTCTTTCTTTTGGGGGGATTGGATTTTTTGTTTTGTTTTGTTTTGTTTTTGAGACAGGGTTTCTCTGTGTAGCCTTGGCTGTCTTGGACTTGCTTTGTAGACCAGGCTGGTCTCAAACTCACGGTGATCCACCTGTCTCTGCCTTCTGAGTGCTAGGATTAAAGGCATGCGCCACTGCACCCAGCTTGAACTTTTCTTTTGGACCTAGGTATACCATTCTTTCTTGAAAGTAAGAACCCAATTGTTCTGGAAGAAAATGGAATCTAGAGGTGAGAGACACATTACCAAGAACAGTATCAGACGATAGCAGGTAAGCTGTCTGCTTGACCAGGGCCTTCGTCCTTTTTCCCACAGACAAGTAACTTTGTTGCCAAGAATTGACCTTTGGAGCTGGTGTTGTGGCACAGGTTTTTAATCCCAGCACTCAGGGAGGCAGAGGCAAGTGGATCTCTTTGAGTTCGAGAGGCCAGGCTGGTCTACAGAGTGAGTCCAGGACAGCCAAAGCTACACAGAGCTTGTCTCAAAACAACAACAAAATCAACAAATTGACTTTTCCTTCTCAGTCTCTTCAGAGCGTCAGGTGCAGGTCTCACTGCTCTCAGTCTAGATCTCTAGAAACTTTGAACAAAGCCACCCACGCAAGACACAGCTTGAGAATGTGCCAAGAAAGAGGCACATGTCGTCTTGGCATGTCTGGCTTTTGAGTCTCCAGTGAGGCGGGAGAACATCCCCAGTACAGTCCCCTCTAAGGAAAGGATCACACTTTTCATCTCTGTCCTGCCGAGGGAGAGAGGAGGGATCCTGTGCTGGCCGCCACAGGGTGTGAGACAGCCGAGGTTTACGGTGGGTGCCTTAAAGATGAACATTTACCTCTTGACCAAACCAGCTGGTTCTCTTGATGAACACACGCAGCCCAGCACCCTGTGTCCTGGCTTAAAGGCACATTTTCAATTGGAAGCATTTGCACAAGATTTTCCAGTATTAACCGGAAGGGACTAGGAGGCTTGACTGACTCCTTCAAGGCTTTCCAGCCCCCATGGGGTTGAGAAGTGACAGGGCCCTACAGAGGGCACCCGGGTCCTCTTGCTTGTGGTGGGAAACTGAGATGATGTGTATAGGCAGAGCAGAAAGAACAGTTACACAGTTGACGTTGGGAGAGACTGGAAGCAGGTGCCTGCAAGCAAGGAGTCCTGGCTGGAGATGCCAGGGGCCCTTTCCCAGGTTGTGCCTTTTGATGTGGGAGAACTGCTGTGCTCTCGCAAGGTGTAGGCGATGGCTATTGGTGAATGTGGCTTTACTTTTTTTCTCCCCTTGATGCCTGAGAGGGTCTGGGTTTTTTTGTTTTTGTTTTTGTTTTAACCACATGAATCTTCACACCCAGCTTTGCAGAGAGCACTTGAGGTAGCCAAGTTATAGGTGGTGGAGGAGGCCTTCCTGCCTCCTGGTGCTGCCCATCTCTGTGGGTACCAAGGTAAAGTGGCATCTGAATCACGCCAGCAAGCCTCAAGGGAGCCTGCATCATACTGTCACCTGTTCTCCATTCTGCCCCCTTTATGTCTTATATAGTCACCTCTTCCTGTCCTAGAGTAAAGGGACATGTCCCCAAGTAGGAGTCGTGATGAGGGGAACATACACAGAGCTCTCCCTGAAGACAACCGAAGAAGCTGGCTGCAGCCATCTTGGCCCTTTGCTTCTGGTGTCAGTCTTTTGCTGGGCTTGCCTCCCCTCTTAAGCTCCTATGAAATGACAGTGCTGAGCTGGGAAGACTGGGAGCCCCTAGTTGTCTCCCCACTTCACCAAGTAAGCAGCTAGCTGTTGTTCACACGGTCCTGTGTTCCTGTTCTCTTCCGTTTCCCAGCCCCCTTCCTGTAGTGGGACAACAGGAAGGGGAGGGTGGGTGGAGACAGAACTGGCCTTGGAGAGGGAATCCCTTACCTGCCATTGGAGTCATTTCTTGGGCATCCTTACTTTGCTCTGACTAGAAAATACTGGATCTCCTACAGCCATCTTCCTTCCTTCTTCCCCACCTCATTTATTCTTTCACAGCCTCATGTATATATGTCATCTATTTTGATCCTGATTCCTGGTTACCCTCCTGTCCTCCACTACTGGGCCCCTCTTCCCTGGACCACCACCCACTTTCACATGTTTTTGTTGTGTGTTCAGCTGCATCTGCTTAGGGTTGTTTGCACAAGCCAGGGTGTCATCTTACCATTTGCATTACCAGCTGATCAGCCAGCTCTGAAGCCTGGCTTTGTTTTTGTTTTGTTTTGTTTTTGTTTGCTTGCTTGCTTGTTTAAACCCTGCTTTGCCCTGTCCTGCCTCACCAGACTCCCTCTAGCCCTGTCCTTCTTAGACAGTTATTTCTCCAGAAAGCCAGTCTTATTTCTCCCCAGCCCATCCCTTCTTCCCCCAAACTCTTCATTGTGTCATCTTGTGTCTCTCAGTTCTTGTGCACCATGACAGACAAACACATTTTCCTTTAAAAAAACGGTTATGAAAAAAAAATATTCTGCCAAGTTTGAAAGGCAGCATGTGCCTCCTCTTATTCACAGGTCTATCCTCAGCTTCTAGACCCTGAAAGGCTTATCAGATATCTGAGTGCAAGTGCACATCTTGGAGGTGGATGTAGGCAGATCACATGTGTCAGGATATCTTGTAAAAAATATTTATTTATTCACTTTACGCCCTGATTGCAGCCCTGCTCCTATCACAAGAAGGAAAACACAGTACTTAATTATCTAATGGGTAGGAGAAGAACTTCTAGGTATGACTAAAGGTCTTTTGTTGGAGGCTAGGATCTCCTTAGCATAGGGTAGAGTACCTCCAGGAATTCCCAGGTGCTTTCTGAATGGGAGAGGGTTGGGTCTGTAATCTTCCTTGCTGTCTAGGTGATGCTTCTTAGAGTTTTTAGGGTTCAGAAAGGGAGTCTGTTGTAATAGACAGAGCTCAGTTGGCTATCCAGATACACCATACTTCGACTTCTCCAGCAGAGCCCCACCCATGGGCCCAGTTTAGTTGACTCTACGTCTTTTTGTGGAGTTCTTGACCCCTCCAACTCCCTCAGTCATTTCCCCAACTCTTCCATGTGACTGTCTGAGCTCTGCCTAATGTTTGCCTCTGTGTCTCTGCATCTGTTTCCATCAGCTGCTCGGTGAAGCCTCTCAGGGGAGTTCTGCTAGGCTCCTGTGTATAAACATTAGCAGAATAACATTAACGGTATCAGAGATTGGTTCTCTCCTATGGGATGAGATGTGAGAATGTCTTAATGAAACTCTTGCGGGTGGGAAGGTGGAGCCATCGGTTCAGAGTGATTTCTGTGCAAGTTTAAGGACAGGGGTTTGGGACTCCAGAAAGCCTGGAAAAAGCTGGGCATGGTGGTGTGTGTCTGCTGGCCTCACATTGAAGAGGCAGAAGTAAAGGACTTCTGGACCTGTTGGCCAGATCTGTGGTCAGATCTATGAGCTTTGGGTCCATTCAGAGAACTTGTCTCAATAAATAAGGTGGAGAGGGATTGAGACAGACACTGGACATGACCTCTGATTTCTAAACAGACAGACAGACGGACAGACAGACAGACAGACAGACAGACAGACAGACAGACACACACACACACACACACACACACACACACACACACACCGGACATGACCTCTGATTTCTAAACAGACAGACAGACAGACAGACAGACACACACACACACACACACACACACACACACACACACACACCAGTACATGCCCAAATGAAACATATTATTTTGTATGGTAATTAAAAGAAGGTAAATTTGGCTTCTTAAACTTTCTGGATCATGTGCTTTTAGACTTACCCTCTTTAGGACAGAGGACAAAGTTGAGTTTGGTTGGAGCTACTGAAGCTAGAGCATCTGTGTTAAGTACTTGGTTGAACACAAATGTAGGAAACTCAGTTAAGAAGGCCGCTCTTGGGGAGCAGATCTGGAACTTGTGAACATGGTCTGCGCCAACACTCCCTATGCTGCACACAGAAGAATGGAACTGGACAAGTGTTGCAGGATATTTGATCCCATTGAGAACCCTGAGATTGTGATTTGTAAAACCCCGTTTCTTGTTTGGTGTGGCTTAGCCCTAACACACACCTTTAATTCAAGAACTTTCTATTTATTGTAAATAGGTGATTACAGTGTGGTTCAGCCAGCCCTAATACACTCTAAAAGCTTCCTGTACACAGGATTGAATAAAGTTAACCCTAGATCAAGAGTTGGAGCAAGAAACCAGCTGACAGGGATGAAGGAGTAGGAGGAACGTTGAGTTGAAGGGTATTTAAGACAGTGTGAAGAAGAAGGTGCTTGGTTTTTTGAGCTTTGAGCTTACAAGCCTTTGGCTTTGGGTTGTTTGTTTGTCTGTTTCCTTCTCCTCTTGGGATGTCAGCTGAGCTAGTGAGCTTCTTGGGCTTTTTCCTGAAACTTGAGCTGTGTAGGAAGGTAGGTTGTGTGCTTTCTCTGCCTCTCTGAACTAGCAGGTTTTTCTCTCCAGCATGTGGCTCCTGAGTCTCTATTGGTAACATTGAATGTTTGGGATTTTTGTTCACTTAAAACAACAGACAGAAGAGGTACAGGCTATATCTGCAGGTGCTCAGGGTTTCACATGCCAACTAGATTTCCTTGCTCATGGATTTATTCATTTGTTTTTCATAGCAGAAATGGCCTCCACCTTCAATCCCAGAGAGTGCAAACTGTCCAAACAAGAGGGGCAGAACTATGGCTTCTTCCTACGCATTGAGAAGGACACTGATGGTCACTTGGTCCGGGTGATTGAGAAGGATAGCCCAGCGGAGAAGGCCGGGCTCCTGGACGGGGACAGAGTTCTCAGAATCAATGGTGTCTTTGTTGACAAGGAAGAGCACGCACAGGTGAATGGTCATCTGAGGTTCTTATCTCTCCAGCCTCCACATCTCTGCCGATTATGATTTTGGGGATCAATAGAGCTGGCTTCTCTTCTGGCTGCCACTGGCAAGGATTTATTATTATACTTTATGTTGGACAGTATAGTTGCTTATAATTAACCAAGAACTGTAAAAATTATTAGACATTAGGGGCTTCCAACATGGCTCAGTAGGTAAAGGTGCTTGTTGCCAAGGCTGATGACTTGAGTTCAATTCTTGGAACCTACTTGGTGGATGAAGAGAACTGATTTCCACAAGTGTCCTCTGATTTCCACCTCCATGTGCCCTATTATAAAACCAACCAATCAATAAATTTAAAAAATTATACTTTAATAGTGTCAGGTTGGACATGCATTGCCCATTTGCTGCGTGCTAGAAATTGTGCTAGACACCTATTAGCCCTCAGCACAAGCCTATCCTGTAAAGCAGCCATACATAAGCGACTTACTTGTTAACATTCATGTAGTGAAATACAGGAGAGGCTTGCCTTGCCCCATTTCAGCATCATTCTCCTTTCACTACACCATGTTGCTCCTCTAGACCCCATTATGTGCTCCAGAACAGTGGTTCTTAACCTTCCTAACGCTGCGGCCCTTTAATACAGTTCCTCATATTTGGTGACCCCCGACCATAAAATGATTTCTCTTGCTACTTCATAACTGTAAGTTTGCTGCTGTTAAGAGCTGTGATGTAAATACTTGACTTGGGAGCCACATGCCAAGAACAGCTGCTCTAGAGAGCCGCTCTGGGAGACACCAGTCCTTATAAGGCCTTCCTGGATTCCCATAGTGCCAGGGGCCCAGTCTAATCCTCCCCTCAATACTGGGAGTGTTGGGGTGAAGGTGTCTGGTATTCCTCTGCTTAGGTTATGGGTATCAGATCGTCCATCAGATCTTTAGGGACACATGATGAGCATCTTCCTCCTGCAGTTGATTGGGGGGGGAGGGGTAGTGGTTATCAGGGCAGGGTATCTTTTAACACCCCCCCTTCCTTCCTAGGTGGTAGATCTGGTCAGAAAGAGTGGGAATTCAGTGACTTTGCTGGTTCTGGATGGAGACTCCTATGAGAAGGCTGTGAAAAAACAGGTGGACTTGAGAGAATTGCATCAAAGCCAGGAGCTGGCTTTGAATGATAAGAAACTGGGCCCTGTGATGAATGGAGCCGTGGAGAAGGGCACCCAACCACGGCTCTGCTACCTGGTGAAGGAGAACGGCAGCTTTGGCTTCTCTCTGAAAACTATCCAAGGTGAGCTTGGGATGGGGGCTGAACAGCAGGCTTCCGGAAGACAGACGCTGCTGTGAATGCCCACAGCAGCGCCTTCTTCCTTTTTCTCCAGCACCAGCCCGCTTCTCTCTAGTTGTACAGAAAGATCGGGCCTTTGGAGCCATTGGACAGCAGCAAGGGCTGAGCGGGGTGGGTGCTGGGGTACTGGGGTGCTGGGCACTCGTTCCCCACCTAGTGTTTGTCAGGCTGGGCCTTTGAGTTCAAAGGTTGATGGCTCTTCATTGTTTGCTTGGTTTTGTGGTTTTTCAAGACAGGCTTTACTCTGTGTAGCCTTGGTGGTCCTGGAACTCACTCTACAGACCAGGCTGGCCTCGAACTCAAAGAGATCCACCTGTCCCTGCCTCCTGAGTGCTGGGCTTAAAGGTGTGTGCCACCATGCCCAGCTCCATTGTTCTTTTCTAGCTCATGTAGGAGAGGTTTTTTTCATGTTAGCTACCTTTGAGTAAGACTGAATTTCTTCTCATGACCCAGAGAAGCCATGTGCTCATTTACTTAGTCTATAAAATGCTGAGCATCTGTTGTCATGTTACAACCCCGCAGAGTTGCTGAGGCTGCTGTCTAAACCCTGTCCTCCTGTGTGACATTACAGTGCTCTCAGGTGAGGTCCAGTCTCAACTGTCCTCAGACGTGTCCCTGACCTATGGTCAAAGGACATACTTGATTTGGTTTTTGGTTTTTTTGAGACAGGGTTTCTCTGTGTAGCCTTGGCTGCCCTGGACTCACTTTGTAGACCAGGCTGGCCTCAAACTCACAGAGACCTGCTTGCCTCTGCCTCCCTACTTCTAGGATTAAAGGCATGCACCACCATGCCCTGCTGGGTCATACTGAGAATCCCTAGCCCTCAGGAGTACACTGCTGGCACTGGAGCTGGAATCTGGAGCCATGCTAGCTGGTTGGCTGGCTCCATCATTAATTGTTAAACAGATAGGTAGAAGAGGCTGGTAGGTTCAGAAAAGATGCTGACACATAATTAATTGCTTTCAGAAATTAGCTTTATTATGAGAAAGGGCTTCAAGGTGAGTTCACCCATCACGGGACCCTAGTGGTGCTCTGCCCACTTTCTCTCTGCTGCTGGAGACAGCTGATGGTGGGTCATGGTTTGGTGAACAAGAAAGGAGAAGACCATTTGCTAATTTAAGATTGTTTTCAGAGGTTGACTGACCTCTAGCAAGAGACAGACATTAGCCACTAAGAGACAGTCCTCATATCTCTATTATTAAACATAGCGGTGCTGAGGGCCACAGAACCTTGGTATTTCTTAGAAATCTATTAATAGTAAAATACTGTTAAACAAAAGCTGAGAGCTGGTGCGCTGGCTCAGTGGGTAAAGGTGCTGGCTGCCAGGCCCAATGACCTGGGTTTAGTCCCCAGAGCCCCACTTGGAGGAAGGAGAAAACCAACTCTGACGACCACATGCATATTGTGGTGTACGCATACATGTGTGTGTGTGTGTGTGTTATACATGTGCATGCATGTGAGTGTGTCTATACATACAACTAAATATAATAATGACCTAAAAAGTCAAACTTCACAGTCTACTCCTTTGGCTCTTGTGCTAACACATGTAGGGAGTGGTTAGCCTTATGAAGAGAATGTTTTCTTTGTGACAAACTACAACAAGATTATGTTGAATTATGAAAGAAACCAAGTAGCAGTTGGCTTGGAGAGGACATTGACACATAATGAGGTTTATTAGAACGAAAAGACCTCAGGGCCATGGTGGACCCTCAGGGTGGGAGGGGGCGTGTTCGACAATGCACTATGTGGACAGTCAGACATGGTGGGGTCTTAACTGGAAGGGTGGGGTTCCCTTTAAAGCCTGGAGAGGGGAAAGAGAAGGGGAGGATGAATGAATGAATGAATGAATGAATGAGTGAGTGAGTGTATTAATGTATCAACCAACCCCATGAGAAGGAGGGCAGGGAGGCTAGGGAGCTGCCTCTTCAGAGACCAGCTTTCAGAGCAGTCTCCAAGCCCCAGAACAGAGGAAAGGTCCGACTTTTTATTACCTTTTAAGGGCAGTGAGAAGTTTCATATCATACAGTTTAGTTCACCACAGCCTATGTGACAAGAAGCATTGAGGGGGCCCAGGAATGAACTAAGATCTGGCAAGTCCCTTCACAGATGCTTCGTCCCTGTTTCAGAGAGAGCTGCTGGGAGGTGTGCTCTGATCCTTGGCCTGAAGAGGCCGTCCTTGTGTTCTTTTAATGGGAAGTATGGGGACTCTCACAAGAGACAGATGTGGCCGTAGAAAGCTACCTTCAGTGGAGATAGACATGTGTGACATCTAGAAAGACTCACTAGCGTGCCTTTAGACTAACACCTAAACCACACCGCAGGCATGTGCTCCATTTCCTCTCTCTGACCTTGTTGCCCAGCAATGGGGAGGCTTGCGGACCCCAGCAGTGGGTAATAGTTGGTGAGGGAACCATTTAAAGGGGAAGGAGTAGAGCAGATGACTTCTAATTCTACAGAAGCAAAGATGGAACGACAGGCTGATGCAGTGTGGGTATGGATCAGTACTTTCTGGTTCAAGAGGCCAAAGCGAGATATATTTGTTTTGAAAAATTTACATTGGTGTGTGTGTGTATGTGTGTGTGTGTGCATGTATGTGTATATGTATGTGTATGTATGTGTGTGAGTGTGTGCATATATGTGTATATGTGTGTGTATGTATGTGTGTGTGTATGTATGTGTGTGTGTATGTGTGAGTGTGTGTATGTGTATGAGTGTGTGTATGTGTGTGCACGTGCACGTGTGTACACATGTATACCATGCTGAATGTATGGGGTCCAGAGGACAACTTGCCAGAGTCAGTTTTGTTCTGTTCTACCACGTGGACCCGGGAACTGAACCCAGGTGGTCAGACTTGGCACCAGGTGTCATTCATTCCCCTCCGAGCCATCTCACCTACCTGTCACCGAGTGTCTTGCTTTCCCTCAGACTGAGAAAGTCTCATCAAACCAGCAGACAGGTGCTGAATAAGGGCCCTGCCTAGCCTGTGCTGGGAGCTGTGGCTGAGCTGAGAGCTGAGGCAAATGGTCACCTCTAAATGCATGCGCAGGGAGCTCTTTCCTGCCAGATGGGGAGCACCCCTGTGCAGCAGACTCCCCCACTCTTCTTCCAGGTAAAAAGGGTGTGTACCTGACCGACATAATACCTCAGGGCGTGGCCATGAGAGCTGGCGTCCTGGCTGATGACCACTTGATCGAAGTGAATGGAGAAAATGTACAGAATGCCAGCCATGAGGAAGTGGTGGAAAAGGTATGCTCCGAAATAGCACTTTCCTCATCTGCCTTCCCCTCCTCTTTCTTTGGAAGTGACAGGGAGGTGGGTGGTAGGGCCGGGGCAAGTGTGTGATGGGAGGGCATCCATCCAGGTGAAGAGACTCCGTGTAGAAAGGCTGCGCAGAATCATGGGCGGCATGGGCAGTGCCAAATGGCTCTGGCCCTCTTCACTTCCCATCAGTTTCTATTTCTGCACTTTTCAGTTACTGTGCTGAGCCGCATTTGAAGTAATAGAAACTTCCAGAAATGAGTGGCTCATAAGTTTAGATAACTGTTGCTACAATATATTGTTATAATCAATTATTATTTACTGTTAGTCACATGTCTGACTTGAGAGTTAGACTATCAGAGGGCTGGGTGCCGAGGAAGGAACACCACAGATAAGGCTTAGCATCGTTCCCTGTCTCTGGATGGCCCGCTTCCTTCAGTGACTGACAGGTGTAGTGCACAAGGATGGGTATGCTACACACCTTCTGGATGGCGGTGTCGGCCGGCAAGGGGTGGGTTTCGTCACTACTCAAACCAGTATACAGTCTAAAGCTTATTGGGGCTTTCTGAAGTCTCCATTTAGTACCAGTCAGGCTGCAGGAAGCAGCCCAAATGCTCATGCGTGGGCCACGTGCCAAGTGAGCCTTCTGCTCTGCATGGCGACCTTCCTCCTGGCATCATTTGTGGACGCCCCATCCCTGGTCTGCCTGTCTTGCTGTAGGTGAAGAAGTCAGGAAGTCGCATCATGTTCCTCCTTGTGGACAAAGAAACTGCCAAGTGCCACTGTGAGCAGAAGACCCAATTCAAGAGGGAGACAGCCAGTTTGAAACTGCTGCCCCACCAACCCCGGGTGGTGGTAATCAAGAAGGGAAGCAATGGCTACGGTTTCTATCTGAAGGCAAGCCCTGAACGGAAAGGTGAGGCGGTGGCACTGGCTCTCTATCGTGTAGCTCCTGCCGGGGTAGAAGGAGGCAGAGCTGCAGAGGTTGCCCCCTGGTGGCCTGACTCTGGAGTCCCAGGTTCCATAGTGGAATATTCAGGCAGAGTTTAGAGTCTGGATAGACAGGTGGGACTCTGCTCTAAGAAAGAAATATGAATCTGGAGCATTTGTTGATTTCTGTGGTGTGAACACCCCGGCCATGTCTGACTTTACGTTGCCAGCATGATGGCCTTGAACACAAGCGCCAGTAGGTTGTGCAGAATTGGCCTCAGGGAATTCCCCCATGTGACTTCATACTAGGAGAAGAGAAAGCCTAAATTTGGGGGCATTGGGCACCCAGGAAGGGATTCACAACTTATCAGACCACCTTGCAGGAGAAGACAGGACATGTCAGTCAGGGTGGGGCTTTAGCCTCACTTTAGGGCCCTGAAGATGGACTTGAAGGAGGTCTCTGGATACCTCTGTCCTTATTACCAAAGTGGCCACACTGCATAAGTCCCCCTTTTCTGCTTTTCATTATTAATTTGGCTGTTCTGATCAGCCTATGGAGGATATAGTGGCCGAACCTTGCTTGTTGGGGTATAGGCTGTGACTCCCAAATTGTGCAATGCTACTAACATAGCAGCACAGCTCCAAAGGAATCCTTGCTGTCCATCTCCCTCCCTGCCTTCTGCATCAAGGTCTCACTGAGCATGGACTGACCTTGAACTTGAGACTCTCCTGTCTCCTGTTTCCACTTCCTCAGTACTAGCCCCTGTCCCTTCTGTGGCTTACCTGCTGGGTAAAACTTGTGGCGTGGGTACACCCACCGATTTCCTAGGAACTTGTTTGCCTGCTACTTTGTCAAAAGCAAGCATCAGACACTGGAACTAAACACTGGGTTTTCAATCTTTTAAGACCCTTTCACTGCTAGCTGTTGGGTGTGCTCCAGGCACAGGCTAAAGAGTATATTTATTTATAGGTCCTTGGGGTGGAGAAGTGGGGAAGGAGTTGGCTTCATTGTGCCTATTCCTCCAAGGCCTGGGACCCAGAAATCCCAGGGCTTACTTTTGGGGGTGGTTTTCTGGTAACTTTTCTTTTTGGGGGAGGGTAGGTCAAATCATCAAGGACGTAGAAGCTGGAAGCCCAGCAGAGGCAGCTGGCTTAAAGACCAATGACTTGGTAGTTGCTGTCAATGGCGAGCCTGTGGAAGCCCTGGATCATGACAGTGTGGTGGACATGATCAGAAAGGGTGGAGACCAGACAACGCTGTTGGTGGTGGACAAAGAGGCAGACAGCATCTACAGACTGGTAAGTGAGCCCAGTAGTGCAGACTCATGCTTTGAGGCTGGGTGCCTTGACTCATGCCCTCCAACTCTGGGCTGAATTACTTTGGTCATCAGCCCAGAAGGGGCATAAGAATCATTAACGCCAATTTGTGACTCAAATTGGTAGTGACAGGAGAATGTTAAATGAATTGTGAATTCCTGGACTAAAGGCTTTGGATGTGTAGATTAGCTGAAAACTTACTCTTGCTGATTCTAGGATAAGCTATGAAGAACAGGAATCTGAAACCAGGCAGAGGTGGCCTGGACTTCTCCAAGCTGGCACAGGCAGAAATGGATTTAGTTTTAGATTCGTTTTGTGTGTGTGAGTCTGTCTATGTGTATACACATATGCATGCAGGCGTCATGGTCAGAAGAGGGTGGCAACTCTCCTGCAGCTGGAGTCACAGAGGTTGTGAGCTACTTGTTGTGAGCACTGGGAACCGAACTCAGGTTGTTGCAAGAGCTGAGCACTCTTAACTGCTGACCCGTTTCTCCAGCCTTGATAAGTGGATGTGATACTGTTGGTCAGCAAGTCTGATCAATCTTGAGTAAAGATCTGGAAAGGTTTATTACTTTGTTGTTGATGCAAAACAACAGCTCTCAACCTCAGAAGGAATAAGCACATATCTGGGAGTTAAATTTAAGTGATCATGGTCTGAGGACATAGATTTAGGCTACCTCAAGTCACTTTCCAACATGGAAGCAGTTTAGTGGAATTTTGTTTTGTTTTGTTTTTATAGTAACAGAACAAAGAAAAGTATTAATCAAGGTTATAAAAAAATTAGATTTGGGCTGGGCGGTGGTGGTGCACGCCTTTAATCCCAGCACGCAGGAGGCAGAGGCAGATGGATCGCTGTGAGGTCAAGACCAGCCTGGTCTACAAAGCAAGTCCATGACAGCCAAGGCTACACAGAGAAACCCTGTCTCAAAAAACAACAAAAACAAAAACAAATTAGATTTGAAACATCAGAAGCAGGTTAGTCAGGCAGAGACTCTTCAGATGCTGTGACAGCATTTAGCCCTTTGGTTGGTGGAGAATATATTTTATTAATACATTCCGACTTGTTTATCAGGATGTTAGAGGTGGACAAGGAATCAATCTTTAGGCTAAATTAGATCACCCACGAGAAACTCATTAGGCCCGGGAGCTGCAGCATTCTCACCTCTCCACAGTCATGGAAGCTTTAATCAGCAGAGACGCTGTGGTGGTCTGGGACTTCAGTCACATTGTCCTTGGTAAATACAGTAGACACAGGTTCACCAAGAAGAAGCTCAAGAGCTGCATTCCTTCTTAGCTCTTATTATGACAGCTGTTTGTGTGTATTGGAGGCTTTAAAATAATGTTTCCTATTTTTAAGTTGTATGTGTGGTTATATGTGGGTATACATACATGAGAGCAGGTGCCCAGCAGCAATACCCCACAGAGTGTGGGGTTCCCTGTAGCTGGAGTGGCAGGCAACTGTAAACTGTCTGATGTGGGTGTGGGGAGCCTTTGCAAGAGTGGCATGTGATCTTAGCATTGAGTGTCATGTGAGCTTGTCATGTGAGCATCTCCAGTCCCAACCTCAAGGTTTTAAATTATTTTACCCTGAGAATTGGGGTTCTGTCCAGTTTAAGAGATGTCTGGGGGCCAGTGGCATCTTCCTTGCTGGACATTGGTCACACATACACAGATGAACGTAGCAAAAGTACCTCAGAAGAGTATGGGTGGTGACACTGCCTCTTCATAGTTGGGAGACCATGCTTAGGTGACTTACTGAGGCACCCAGCTTAGCAGAGATCAGACCAGTACCTGAACCCAATTTCTCAGACTCAGTTCATTAGACACCCATGTTTCTGCAAATCTTGATTAGATCTTTCAAGACACTTCTGTCAACAAGATTAAAGAGTTAATTGGGGTGAAAAGAATGTATTTGTTAACTAGTTGAGAGCAACCATACCTAAAGAATCTTTGGTATTGGGATAGTAATGTATACTGAAGTCTCTAATGGCACATGCACACACACAAGACACACAGACACATTGGGGAAGAGACATGGCATACATATTTAATGTATTTTCAGAGGATTTAAAGGAATGATGGGTAATTGATAAGATGATGTAATTAATATTCAAGATAACCAGCCAGGGGCTGGGGCAACAGTTCAATCGGTGAGGTGCCGGCCTTGCATGAGGACAGAGTTTGATCCCCAGCACCTGTGCATCAGAGCCAGGTGTGGTGTGTGCGCCTGTAATCCTAGAGCTGGAGAGATGGGAACACGCAGGTTCCTGGACCCAATGGCCAGCCAGCCTAGCCTAATGGGGAAATACCAGGCCAGCGATGTCACAGAAAAGGAAGGTGGAAGGACAGCCTAGGAATAACATGCAAGGTTGTCTCCTGCATACATGTGTGCACTGTCATTTCCATGAACACACACCCTCCTAATCAGATTAGGAGGAATAAAAGCAAGACAGACTACGGATGCTTTTCGAATACCATTCTAACTTGAAAGGAAGTTGTTGGAATGGGAAATGTTGAGAACATATTTGATAACCCAAAACAATTTAAGGTGACATAATTGGCTTTTGGAGGTAGCCACCTTTCTGCACTGAGTCAGACCAGCCATGCAGGCACTGGTAATGAAACTGTGAGTAAGCTGTCTTGAGCCTGTTTTCTTTATTGTATGGTACCATGAAGGGTACTGAGAGGACTAAATTAGACTACTTAAGATATCTCACATGTATGTCCAGTGAATTCATACTGTTCAGTTCTGAGAACTAACTTTGACAAGTCCTGCAACCAAAGCGCTGATGACAGAAGGGATGGGAAGACACCAGGCATTACCTTGAATATAAAAGGCTGGCAGGCAGTAAGTACTCATTACTGCCCAGCCTGAATACACCTGTTTTTAAAAAGGAACTAATTTGAAAAGCTTAGGGGGCTACTTTGGCTTAAGAACTAGTGTAGCTGTTAGAAACGGGGCAGCTAACTTCAGCAGGCCAGTTTTGATATTGTAAGTCGACGCTGGCCTTGAGGGCTTCGTTGTAATTCCTGAAAATAAAATCTATGATAGAATATTCACAGAAGCATGTAAGTGTGATTCTTCCTGTTTTGGTTAACGTGAGAGGGGAGCCTGCCCCTCTCTCCAAGAAAGGTTTCATAGGTTGGCATGGGGGTGGGTTGGATTTCTGAGGTGCAGCAGAGAGTAACTCATTCTAACAGTTCCTGACAGAGCTACATGCTAGATCCGAGAGGACTCAAAAGGATGGATAAAAGCCTCCTACTTCTTCTTTCATACTGGTGTGCTTTGACACCAGCAGTTCATTCCCAGGCAGACACAGCTGCTGTGCCTGCCAGGGGAGCTATGCATCACTTTGATGATTGCCCACACTGTCTAGCCTACATCTGTGAACATGTTCCTGAAAGATGCTTGGAGCTGAGCTGCAGGGCACTGGCTTCTGAGCTGCTGCTCAGTGGGTAGAAAGGCAAATGAACCCCACC